>NW_025967964.1:0-25000 GCF_021869965.1 Rhincodon typus
TGGAGCTCTAGCAAAACTGGAATGAATGGGTATCGGGGGTAAACCCTGGTGGTTGGAGTCATACCTGGCACATAGGAAAATGGTCACTGTTGTTGCAGATCAATCATCTCTGCTCCAAGACATCTCAGCAGGGCTTCCGCACGTTAGTGTCCTAGGCCCAACCATCTTCAGCTGCTTCATCAATGATCTTCCCTCCATCATAAAAGGTCAGAAGTAGGGAGGTTTGCCGATGATTGCATAATGCTCAGCACCATTCGTGACTCCTCAGATACTGAAGCAGTCTGTCCAAATGCCACAAGATCTGGACAATATCCAGGCTTGGGATGACAAGTAATGTTTGTGTCATACAAATGCCAGGCAATGACCATCACCAATAAGACATTCAATGGTGTTACCATTACCGAATCCTTCACAATCAACATCCCGGGGGTTACCATTGACCAGAAACTCCACTGGAGTCACCACATAAACAGTGGCTATAACAGCAGGTCAGAGGCTAGGAATACTGCGGCAAGTAACTCACCTGATTTCCCAAACATTGTCCGCCATCTACAAGGCACAAGTCAGGACTGTGATGGAATGCTCCCCACTTACCTGGTTAGGTGTAGATCCAAAAACATTGAAGTTTGACACCATCCAGAACAAAGAAGCCTGCTTGATTGGTATGACATCCACGAGCATTCATAGGATGCACTGCAGAAATTCAAATATCTTCAGACAGCACCTTCCAAACCCACGACCACTTCCATCGTAAGGACAAAGGTAGCAGGTAGTTGGGAACACCATCTTCAAAGTTCCCCTCCAAGCCACCCACCATTCTGACTTGGAAACATCGCCGTTCCTTCACTGTCACTGGGTCAAACTCCTGGAATTGCCTCCCTAATGGCATTGTGGGTCAACCCACAGCAGGTAGGCTGCAGCGGTTCAAGTTCGTTTTTCTTGCAAACATCTTCTAGTTTCAAGCCAGCTGATTAACAATACTTAAGTAAGCAATTCCAGCTGGCAGGAGAATCTTGTCCCCTAAATTGTTCGTGCTCCTTCCTCCAAGTCAGAAGGTCGGGTTTAAGTCTCACCTGCCCCAGATGTGCGCCACAACGTTATCTGGAGCGGTTGATTAAAAATATGGATAGACTAATTGCCCCATTGTTTTCTTGGAAAACAAGTGCTGCTACACAAATTTCAGATCTAAGACAACATTCGACCCATTGGTGATATGGTTAAAGTAAACGCTAAAGTTGATTCTCTAATTATTGACATTAATACAGTTAATTGGAATACAAGAACTAATTATCAAATATTCCATGTCATGAAAGAAAATCAGACAGAAGTTAATCAGCAAGTCACTTAGATTTCCCCCACAACCCATTTCTTTGTTTCTCCTTCTAAAACCCCAAAATTGAAAAAGTGGGCAATTATATTATGTTGCAATTCTAAATGACATTTGTTTGATCCTTGTAAGTGCAACAATGTTTATAATTAAAAGTGGCTATTCAGCCACATTTACTTTTCAATGGTAGGTCAGTAATGGACAAGTAAACAGGTTTTCCATCCAACACACAGTATGAAAGCAGAAATAGAGTCATATTATCCCATAACATTAAGGAACCCAGATCTGCCAATGCGGCATTAATATTTCCAGGTGTGGGGTTTACTTACTTAAAAAGGCATCTAAACCCCACTCTGTAGTAACAGTGCAAAGTCACATCCGGGATCATCATTCAAGTCATGATCATCCCTAATACAAGAAATATACAGGTTGGCAACAGTGCAATATTGTTTGTAGAACTGAAATTCGCTGGACTGAGCTCAGCTATTTTAGGTTTGTCAATACCAGTACCTTGGAGTTAAAGGAAAATAGCTCTCAAGAAAACCTACTGCAGTGAACAGATTCTTGTCCCCAGCGGCAGAGCTCACAGATTGTATCTGATCTTGCTTTTGCTATTTCAGGCAGTCCTGCAGAGCAAAGGACATTCCTAAAACTAAAGCCAGAGATCGTCTTGGACCAAAAGTAATGTGCAGAATTTCCCCTGTAAACCTCTCAACTCCAAGACTGACAGCATTTGAAAACCTGCACTTCCCAGTTTATTATTAATTGGAAACAGGATTTTACTTCACAGAAGTGGAGGAGAATACTATTTTCCAGCCACCCTTAAAAATGTTTAAAACATCTAAGTAGAAGGGCATAGACAGTGTATCAATGCTATTAAATGGTTAGTTCAATAACTGCTTAGTTGCATTAAAAAGTGAAGAGGACTAGAGAAAGAGAAAACAAAATTTCAAAAAACCTAGTATTTGTTTTCTGCATCAATTACAATGATTCCAGCTAACTATTATAAGCGCACCAAGGAGTTTTGGATTAGACTGTACCAAGAATACATTTAACGGGTTATCACGTTTTTTTCTTAATTCTGCCAGAAAGGTTCCATTTAAAGATTTTATTTACACTGCACATTCCTTTCAGTGGACAGAAAAACTTATGATTTTACAAATATTAGCCCGCTGGTTGGGATTTTTAAATGCAGTTCAAAAGCCAATTAATTTGTGCACATTTTCTTCAAATTCCACATAGTGCACGTTGCTGTTAACTACTTTTTTTTTCAAAAAAAAAGTATCAGTTTTAGTGTGCAGTCAGGAAATGCTGAGTGAGCAAAGTCAAAACTGGAGAGTTCAATTTTGGTTCATGTTAAAAGTATAACAAATATATCAGTCAAAGCATCTTTGAAACCAGCATCCTTTTCAACCAAGAATCAAATCCAGATTATCATTCCTTTACAACTGCAAATATTTCTAATCTGTGGCTAACACTGAAATGTATCAAGCTATATATATTTTCTTAAAAATCACATGATTGTTAACAATATTAATAAAAGCTTGGCCAAGCAGAAAAATATTTATGGCAAACCAGCTGTACGACAAATTTCAGTACCTTCTTAACTCCAACCATGACTATTCACTCACCAAAGATGCAACTAGTTTAAACCTTTAAAGTGACAGTCACTGTCCTCTTATGCTGGTCATAAACACTTCCTGTTTATTCAAACAGGCAATGGTTTAAAAAAAAAATCAATACCAAAACCCCTAAACTTCATATCACCAAAGCAAGCTTTTAACTCGAGGATATTTGAGTGGAGCTCCCCCCACCTCTTCCAAATACCTATTCAGGATTGTCAAGTTTTAAAAATTGTTGGCCAGAGGCAATGAGAAACATTCAGTATGTACAGTCTTCAGGTCTCTAACTCCACCCACACATTTCCCCCAAGCCTAACTTTGTATTGGCTACATACCAGCACTTGCTCTTCAAATGTTACAAACTAAACTTCATTTATTCATGCTACATATCTGGATTTAGTCATTACTTCAGAAATACCAGCAGCTTCATGCACCAACACATCTTTCATCAATGAAAGATGTCTGATTCAGAAGCAGTCCAGATAGGTTTTAGACCGGATGTTTAATTTATCTGTTTGATCACACCCGATTCTTTTGAAAGTGTACTTTAGAAGCTTAATAATTTGAAGGCAACAAAAGGTGACTACAGCGAGACAATACACCATTGATACGACTTAAAGACTTGCCAATTATTTGCAGCGTGTAGCTGGAATACTGGGACCTCAGCTCGTCACCATATAAATCAATGATATGCACGTTTGACTGTTTTAGATTAGTGATGTTACTTAATTTAGGAAGCACAAGAGGTTGTGTAAAAAGTGACAAAGGACTAGACCTGGACTTAAGCGGTAGGCAAAACTATAGTGCTCACCATGGAAATAGAGAAGTTATTAATTTTGGATCTATGTTAGACAAATAAGTTTCTCAGAATTGGGGCTGAAAGAACGAAGGATCCTGGGTGCTTACTATGCATCTTGATATAGGCTATTCACACAGGTACGGACAATAAACAAAAAAAGTTTGAGAGTGAATCCATGGAAAGTGACTGGCATGGATGGAGACCCCACCATGTACTCAGATCCTGTGCGGACCAGCTAGCCGTAAAATTCACAGACAACTACAAAGTGATATCCACACCTGCTTCAAGAAGACCACCATCATCCTGATGCCAAAGAAAAACCATGTAGTGCACCTGAATGACTACTGCCCGTTGGCTCTGACCTCCAAAATTATGAAGTGCTTAGAGGTTAGTCATGGCTCACATCAATTCCAGCCTACCAAACTGCCTCAATCCTTTGCAATTCGCCTATTGGCACAACAGGTCCACAGTGGATGCCATCTCCCTGGCCCTGCATTCATCCTGGAACACCTGGATATAAAGGATACCTACATCAGGTTCCTATTTATTGACTACAGTTCCGTCTTCAACACCATAATTACAATCAAACTCATCTCTAAACTCCGAAGTTTAGGTCTTTTCTGCCCCATCTGTGACTGGATCCTCGACTTTGACCCATAGACCGCAATGAGTACAAATAGATGGCAACACCTCTTCTACCATAATCCTCAACATTGGTGCCCCATAAAGCTGCATACTCAGCCCCTTACTACATTCCTATACACTCATGACTGTGTGGCCAAATTCCACTCCAACTCTATTTACAAGTTTGCTGATGATACCGTTGTAGGGCAGATGTCAAACAATGATGAGACAGAATACAGGAAAGAGATAGAGTGCTTAGCGGCATTGTGTAAAGACAACAATCTCTCCATCAATGTCAGCAAAATGAAGGAGCCGGTCATTTGACCTCAGGAAGGGGAGTGGAGGGCACATCGTGTCTGCATCAATGGTACGGAGGTGGAGATGGTCAAGAGCATCAAGCTCCTAACAGTGTTGATCAATCTATCCTGGTCCACCCATGTCAACGCAATGGTCAAGAAAGCACAACAATGTCTCTACTTCCTCAGGAGGGTAAGGAAATTCAACATGTCCACAAGGATTCTTACCCAATATAGACTCTTAGAATACCTTCTCTGATGCATCTATCTGGATACATCACAGCACGGTTTGGCAACTGCTTTTCCCAAGACCGCAAGAAACTCCAGAGGGTCATGAATGCAGCCCGGAACATCACACAAATCAGCCTTCCAACCATTGACTCCATATATACTTCCCGCTGCCTCGGAAAAGCAACACGATGAAAGACCCCTCCCACACTGTTGGGCAGAAGGTATAAAAGTTTGCATATATGTACAAATAGATTCAAGAACAGCTCCTTCCCCGCTGTTATTAGTCTTGTGAATGGGCCTCAAATTTTAAATTTAACATCCATTTTACTCTCTGTGCACCTTCTCTGCAGACGTAACAATGTATTCTTTGCTGTTCTAATACACTTTGTATGGTAAGAAAACTTTTCACTGTACCTAGGTACATGTGACAATAATAAATCAATTCCAAGGCAAATTAAAGGTTTGTCTTTATATCAATTGGCCTATTCCTATGATAAACAAAGGGGCTAAACTTGCAATTGTAAACTAAACTTGTAAAATGTGTAATTTGCCAAAGTAATGGTCAGTGTTACTGCATAGAATCATAGAAATTTTAGCACATAAGAGATTCTCAGCATATCACATTGCAGTAATCTATCTAATCCCATTTCCTTTTATTCCTCATTATCTCCAAATAAAGAGTACTCAAATCAAAATATCATGCTGACTCAATTTGCCCAAAGTTAAATCCACAGATAGTGCGCTGCACAAAATACTATTTTACGAATGTGGGATGTAATCATATCTTCACTTCTAAAAATATGTAATTCATCTTGTCAGCCCATGCAGTTGGACAGTGCATCTGCTTGTACCAATCATAAAATTAATATAGCTGAGGAAGGCCATTTATCTCAATTTAGCCATTTCAACCAGGAACATTCGCTCAATGAGATGCTGAAAAAAAAAAGGCATAGGTGAAGAGGATAGGGTGGAGATAGGAGGAGAAAAAGAAAAGCAAGGAAAAGAGACAAAATTATGGGAAAAGAAAGAGGCAAAGACTAAAAGATGGATTGAAGTAAAGGAAATGTACATGATGTGGCCCAAATAATTACAAGTGAAAATGGACTCAGTTTTATGTGGTGTTAATTATAATTCTTCCTGATTTACCAGATGTATTGCAAACGTAGAAACAAGAAGAAAAAGTGGGCCATTTGAGCCTGCTTCACTTTTCAATATGATCACGGCTGATCTGTTATCTCAATGCCATATTCTGCTCTCTCTCCCGGCTCCTTAATGCCATTAAAATCTAAAACAAAATCTCTTTCTTGAATAGATTCAGTGACCTGGCCTTCACAGCCTTCTGTGGTGGAGAATTCTACACATTTATCACTCTCCAAGTGAAGAAATCTTCTCTCATCTTGGTCCTAGACTACCCTGCATCCCAAGACTGTGACCCTTGCTTCTAGATGACTCAAGCAGGGAAAACATCCTCCCTGCATCTTGCTTGTCCAGGCCTGTTAGTATTTTACGTTTCAACCAGATTCCATCATCCTTCCAAACTCTGAGTAAAGGCCTGATCCAACCAATCTCTCCTCATAGGACAGTTCCGTTATCAGCCTAAAGAATCACCACTACAATGGCAAGTATATCCTTTCTTAGGTCGGGAAATCAAAATTGCTCGTAATGCTCCAGGTGTGGTCTCACCAAGACCACAACTAACTGCACTAAGACATCCCTACTTCTGACCACAAATCCTCTTTCAATGACAGTTAATATACCATTTGCCTTCTAAACTGCTTTCTGCACCTGCCTGTCTACTTTCTTGACTGCTGTACAAGAACACTCAGATTGTTTGTACATCTACATTTCATGGAATTGGAGTTTTTGCAGCATGGAACAAGGGCCTTTAGCGATTGTGTCTGCCCTGGTCATCAAACATCCATCTACTCGAAACCCACTTTCCAGCACTTGGTCTGTAGCCTTGCATGCTATGACATTTCAAGTGTTCATCTAAATACTTCGTAACTGGCATCTCAAACTTTTAGGCAGCGAGTTTCAGATACCCACAACACATATTGTTCCTCAAATCTCCTCTAACCTTATCGCTCCTTACCTTAAAACTGTTTTTCTCCGGTTATTGACTCTCTAATCGACTGTGGACTGAAATGAGATTTGGATGGTTTTTGGAAGCAAGTAACCTGATACTTACTGTAGATACTATTTACACAATTAATCCTTCAAGCAAAATAGGAGCCAAGACCCTCTGGTGGCACAGTAGTAATGTCCATACGCCTGGACCAAGAGACCGGAGTTCCAGTCCCACCTGCTCCGGAGGTGTGTAACATCTCTGAACAGGTTGGTTAGAAAAAAAAACCCAGGTTAATAAAAAGGGGCAAGAGTTTCTCCCCATCTAACCTGTCTGTGCCCCTCAGAACTTTGTATACCTCAATCAGATTCCCCAATCTGATCTAAAGAAAACAATCTCTTCATAGCTGGATCACTTCAGCTCAGGCAACATTGCGGCAAAATCTCTTTTACGTCCTCTTTAGTGCAATCATGTCCTTCGAACAGTGTGGCCACCAGAACTACACACAGTACTCCAACTATGGCATAACTAAAGATACAGCTCTATCCTTGCCCTGTATTCACGGTTTTCAATGCCTTAACTAATAAAGAAAAGTATCCCATTTCTTCTTAGTCACCTTGTCTACCTGTCCTGCTGCCTTCAAGGCTCTGTGGACATGCATATCAAAAGGTACCATTGATTTTCATAGGTCCTAGCAAACAACATGTACTCCCTTGCCTTTTTTATCCTGCTAAAACACACCTGACTTTTCAGGATTAAATTCTATCGTCACTGTTCCTCCATCTCAACATATTATTAATACTTGGCCTGTTTTTCACAGTTTTCATGCTGCTGTCTAAGAAGGTCATATACCCCTACTCCAATTAACTGTGCAATTATCCATTTACTTCAGCACTGCATTTGCTTTAACTGCTGCTGGGCATACCCAGACCTGTAATGCAAGTGCCTACAAGCCTGTTGATGAGTCAAAATGTCCTTTCCCTCATCCAAGGATATTTTTAGACCCAAACTGACATCCTTTCCCATCCCAGTTGCAACATAGAAAGTGTTACACTACTATATTGCATGCTTCAGGAAACTGCTGGTACATTAAAGTAACATTTATACAGCATATAGATTTGGACATCTGCTGTATAGGCCTTCTTATAACACAGCGATAACATCCCCACCCCTGGACCAGGAGGCCCAAGTTTAAGTCCCACTTCCTCCAGGGGCACGTATTCATCTCGAACAGATTGATTAGAAAAATAGATTGAAGTCTGCTATAACAGTGCTCAATCCATTAATAAATCTCAACAAAGTGCTCAAATGCTGCACCTGATGCGACACAAATAGATGGACTCCATTCCCTGCCTGCTCTTCCATTTCACATGGTTTGAGTTGGGGATATATGAAACTCACCAACTAATCCAAAACGTCTAGAGCAAACTGCAAAGCAGCCTCAAATTAAGATTATCCTACAAATCAGATTTTTGTCAAGTTACGTTAATACTGTTAATTCTATTCATACTAAAATCTAAACATGAAGGCAAGAAGTAGAGTTTGCAAATGCGTATAATACTGCGTTAAATTCCTTTATGTTTAAAGAGTGCAGGATGCATAAAAAGACAAAATTAGAATAATTTATAGTAGCCATTTCTTTTAATAAAAACCACAGCATAAAACCATTAGACTCTAAACTAAATGTAGTTTGTACAGGAAACTACTGAAATTGCAGATTTAGGTGAAGACCTGAAGAAGGAAGTTGCACTCAGCTTCTTCTTGCAATTGGTATAGTTGATGCATAATTTAAAACGCAAGGTCAATGCATAGCCGTAAATGTTCAAGCCCAATACTGAGGTTGTGCATGTACACCCAAAATCATGCTTGGTTATGTGCGTTGAGTCCTCTAAACAATTTTCAAATGTCACGTTCTTATACTTGCTCTGGATTTTGAAAGAGTAGTGCCAAACTTGGGGCTTTTTGCGTGATACTCAAAAGCAATGTTGACATAGGCAGAGTAACTATCTTCAGAAGCATCTAACAGCATCCCTTAACTGTGCTTCGTTTTTTTAAAAACACGTGTAGAACCAGAACAGATACCAAGCTGAACCAGTGAATCTAAGTATTTGTACTGCTTCGTTACATCATATTTCTAAGGACACCGACACACCAAACTAACTCAAAAGCCAAAACAGCACTGACCGGATAAATAGTTTGTGTTTCTGGTGGCAGATTGGGAGACCTGTCAAAATCTACATCTTGGCAACAAGCAATCCAGGCCAAAGCTTTAAATTTAAGAGTCATCGATAGAGCAGAACCTGCATAGCAGAAATCAATGGAAGCACTAATAAGGAGGAGGACTTAAGTACTGCAGAATAAAAAGAATGTTGCAACTCAGTTGAGCTGAGTTAGACAAGAGTCAGAGGTCTGTCTGATTTTAATCGCAGGTATAAGATGCAAGCCAAATTTGCAGAAAAAATTGCAGTTGGTCAGCAATTCAGATTATGCAAAGAAGTACACAAATGTGTAAATTTAGTAGGGCAAGTTATGTGGAAAGCCCATCAAGCTCACTGAGTCTTTAACTTTTTATTGCTGGTCGAATTGGCTCCATTTTTGCTGCATTTGTCCTGTTTCCCACCCTATTGAGATTCCTGGTCTGTTTGTTCTAAAAAAAAAACTTTCACTGCCAGACACTGTTACAAAGAAAACTCTAAGTGAAAACCTGGATTAAAAAAAAATTATCCTGATACTATTCTGGTCCTTAAAGAAGTGAACCTGAGTTATGGTTTTGATGTAAAATTCTTCGATCCACCTGGTGATAGCACCATGTGTCCATATACAAATTGACTTAAATGGACAGTATGTAAATAAAAATCAAATCATGTGCAATGCAAACAAAAAAGGAAGTTCAACTAGTAATAGCAATACTGTTTGCACATGTCGTCAGACAGGAACCTGAAGTCCATGCAATAAGGAACCTCTACACTTTAATCTCGGCTATAGACCAGTGTTGCACAATTATACAGCTTTTAAAACATTGGCTGAGCAAAACAGTTAGTCAAAGGTAGCAGGCTGTGAAGAAAGCCTTTCCTAGCATTTGTTAGGAGATTACATGCTGGAGTGCAAATTATCTGATTAGATTACAATGTGTAGTTAATAGCTTATTGTAAAGTTACATTAGAACTGTATATCAAAATTAAATTGAATATTTCTGTCAAGTATTTGGATTCAAGTGAAATTGATAGAGCTATTGATTGTGCCGTTGTTCCCAAATCCTTTCCTATTTTCCCCACTATTTTGAATCCTGCCATTCAAATCGTGCCCTGCTGCAGTACTGAAATAACTTAGCAAAGTCTTATTTGACTGCAACAAAGATAAGCTTTCCCTCCACATTCATCTCAAATTATCTGCAGCCTTTGGCACAGTTGACTACACCATTTTTTGAAGATGTTGGATATTTTCTAGTCAGCCTGTTCAGAGATTTTGTCACGGACCTCTGAAGTCAGTGGGATTTGAACCCGAACCTCTTGGTCCAGAGGTATGACTATTGCCACTACACCACTATGCCTACCTCTCCATTATTTTTCTTTTCCCAATCACCAAGTCATCATGACTCTTTTTCCTTCATCCATTAATTACCACCAGTAAATCACCCATGTAGCCAATTGGGTATTACATGCAAAGACCATTAAGGGCAATGCTAACCACCAAAAGATGAGGGGGATTTAGGGAGAGCAGTAGGGGGCTAAATCAAAATGGAATTGGAGGGGGAAATAAAAGTAATTTTTTTATTCTCAGTTGATTGGGGATTCCTCTCATCTGGACCAATTCTTAACTAAATTGCAGCCAAAGAATTACTTCTATTGGTTTCTCTTACTGTTGCCACAAAGAGATCTCGGATATCCTCCGAGGGTCTATTCTGGGCTTCCTCTGATTGTTCATCCAACATCCAGTACTGGATGAGCAGAAATTTCCTCTACTTGTACAAAGGAAATATTGAGACAATGAAGCAGGGGCCAAAAAAAAAAAAAGAAGTGTTCGCTACTACCATCCCCACACTTTCCCTGATAGTCTGAGGTTATGGCCATATTTGTAACCTTGGTGTTACATGCGACCTAAAGACGAGTTTTTGTACTCAAAATCATGTCCTCATTAACTTATTAGAGTTGGAAACAGACAAACAAACAATCTACTGCTAAAACCCTCATTCGTTCCTTTATTATCTCTAAAAAGGTGACTGTTACAACACACGCATGCATCATCCATACTGTTCCATAAAACTGAGCTCATTCAAAACTCTCCTGCATGTGTCCCAACAGCAAGTTCCATTCTGTTATCAGTCCTGCGCTTGCTCACCTGCATTGGCTCTTGATCAAGCAGTATATTGAATTTACATTTCTCACACGAGAATTATTTATTTTTAATACCACTTCATGATTTCAACTACTCCATCTCTAATCTCCAATCCCAAAAGCTTCCAAAATGTCATGTTCCCAATTCTGGAATCATGTGCATCCTAGTTTCAATTGCTTCCACGACTGATGGTTATGCATTCAGCTGCCTAGGTTCCAGTTCTGGAACACCCTCTCTTTACTTTTCCAGTTCACTTTCTTCCTTCAAGACTCCCCCCTCAACATTTAACTTTTCAATCAAGCATTTAGTCATTTCACCTAATAATTTCACTTAATGTCATACTTAGTTTTATAATGGTCCTCTGATGTATTACACACCTTGAAATAATTCACTGTGGTAAAGGTGTTATATAAATTTTCACTTTGTTTTCTTCACTGCCAATCTTCTCATTTTCTTTATTTATTTTTGTTTATATTCCTCCTGAATGCAGCAATTGTTTACCAGGGTTTGGTTCCAAGGACAGTAGATTCTCAATATGATATCTTACCCAAGAGGCCACTCTTCAAATGACAGCCTTGGTATTCTACTGAGGAAGCATCACTGCCAAACTCAATCCCATCTTCACTGGCATCCATACTCGAAGTGATTAGGAATTAACATTTTCCAAATCAGTAATTTTGTTTTGCTCCTTTTGATCAGGATTGTTTATGGGTCAACCATAGCTCATTGGCAGCATACTCACCTCAGTCTGAGGAAGTTTTAATACAGAAGAGCTGAACACAAAATTTAGATTGACATAACTCAGAACTGAGTAAATGCTAGCGACCTTCAGATGATATGTTAAAGAAAGTCCTGTTTGCCCACATTGATGGATGCAAAAGATCCCACAGCACTATTCAAAAAGCAGGAGTTCTTGTGATACCTGGTCTAATCCATACTTTAACCATGAAAAAAACTAAAGAAAGTCATGATCACTCGCTGGACAAGTGTCTGTCTTATTGCTCACATTAAAATAGTGGCTAATTTTTCAAAAGTACTTGGAAAGACTGCAAAGGTACAACATAAAAACTGTGGGATGCAACCAATAGGGTCACTAGCTGAAGCAATGGTTGCCATGTAGCTCAAAATGCTAACAACTGCATGGCCCCTGTAAATCAGTATTTCTTTTTAAGAGTGAGCTTGGCCTTACTGACCAATCTTGGAGGCCTGCAACGTGCCAATGGAAATGGTTGGATGCCTTATAATTTGTTCTGCCCTCACGGCTTACACGAATTTGCCTATTCATTTCCTCCCCCCTCACTAAGTCTACCTTCCACCTCTCCTGCAGATCTAGGATCGTTAAAACACACAAGCACCAAAACAAGATCCCAATGGGAAAGCATTTGGGTAGCACCAATCTATGGCCATGAAAAATGTTACATAAATTCAAGTCTTTTGAATTTGCAACACTGTAGCAACTTTTATCTCTTATAATCATGGAACAACAATAAATCACAGCCCTGAAAGTTCTCACACAAGTGTAATGTATGCGTGCAGTAATGACTTCACAGTGGGTCACTGACAAGTTTATATGATCATGTTGATGTATAATGGAAATGACCTGAACAAAACATTAAATGATTCTTCCCAGAATTAGAAAAAGGTTTAAAGAGTCAAGTATTGATATACATTACAAAGTGGAGTCAGCTAACTCTTTGAAAATCATTAGTCAGAAGTTTAGATTGCAAATACAGAAATTCCCTTCAGAAGAATGCATTCATCCCTACTTTTGAGCAGATAAGTTCATCATGATATTAAAAGATGGTAGTATTGTACATGAGATTCCAGCTGTTAAATCACCTACACCATGCCTAAATGTAAACAATAAACTGGACATCCCAATTTATTGGCTGTAACACACTTTGGGACATCCTGAGATAATGAAAGACACGATATAAAAAAGTATATGGCAGAAATAATTAATAGAGTTACTACTCTCATCTGATTGTATATTATTTTCTAGGTGGTCTATGTTGAGACCACTGCTAAAGCAATCTCAGTGTTGTGTCAACACAGTTAAGATAAAAGGAAAATGAAGACAGAACTAGAACAGTGCAAAATCCACAAATTGTCAAGGAAGGATACACGAGTTAGAAAAAATATTTCACTCAGCGACAGTGAACATGTAAACAGACATGAAGAAAAAGATAATTAATTTTAGGTCAATTCACAATTTTAAAAAATGTCAGATCAATATGTTGAGAAGCTGCAGGGCTTTCCGTTTCTTCAAACTAAAGAAGTTGTTTGGGAAAGCCCCACACCACACTAATTCTGGATGATGAATGTCAATGGGTTTTTAGGGGATTTTGCATCACAACGGTTTGAAATATAGTGCCTTAAGATTCCAGGGGAAATTTCACAAGAATTTTATCGCGTAAGGGGTTCCTCGCTCAAGGACAGTACAATGCAATAAATTTATATTTATGACATCTTGCAATAATTTAATCTTGTACAAACATGTGCAAACCTGGTCATGTGATCAATTCACTTGTTTGACTGGATGCATCCCAACCACCAACACTCTGAGCCCTCTCATTTCATATTTTTATAAGAGATTATAAACATTAAAGCACAGAATCTACCTCCTTTTGACACCTCCATCACATCCTGGAGATGACCATCGACTAGAAACTGAAATAGAACCAGCCACAAACACTGTGGCTACAGGAGTAAGTCAAAGACTGGGAATTCTGTAGCGAACGACTCACCCCTGGACTTCTCAAAGCTTACCCATCATCTACAAGTCAAGAACATGATGGAATACGCCCCACTTGCCTGGATGGGTATAGCTCCATAAATACTCCAGAAGCTTGGCGCCATCCAGGACAAAATAATATTTGATCTGCATTTGAGCCATCATCTGAAACAGTGAACCCATCTGCCACTGGCATGTGCCATTTACAAGATGCAGCAACTTGCCAAACCTCCTTCAACATGTTCCAAAATTGAAGGTCCTCACAACGAGAAAGACATAACTGCAAATAACATGAAAAGACCTCCACCTTCAGGTTCCCCTCTAAGCCACTCCCATCCTGACTTGGAACTATAGCCCACCCCTTCACTGTTGTTGGGTCAAAAATTTTTAAAAAACTCTTCCTCAGGGCACTGTGGGTGTACCCGCATCAGATACAACCAGTTCAACTGCATCTGGTACACTGTGACACATCACCACAGGTTCGAGAGCAATTGCCAGCAACTCACTCATCCATGAACAAGTTAATAAAAAAATACATTTTGAAAAGCACAAATTTCAAAGAACCTGGAAGTAACCCCTTATCATTGCAATTTATGCTTTGAAAGCTGTAACATCAATTCTTTCTTGGTTGTTAAAACTGTTTTTGTCCCCCTTTATGGGTGCTTCTCAGTTTTTATTTTTAAGCATGTTAAAGCCAAGATGACAAACTTGTAATGGAAAATTCAAAGCAAAGAGCCAGACTAAATAAATAGAGAAAACCAGGCTTTATTTTAATCACTGAAGCTCAAGACAACAGGCAAGAAACTAACAAGGTAAAATTAAACTAGGTATATTCAATAATTATTTTCACACTTCATGGGCCTGAAAACACAGTTTCAAAAGTAACGTAATTAGTTTCCAAAATCACAAAAATTACAAATTTTATTGTTGAAATTGCTGGACATCTCTAGTAGGGATTTAACACACGTTGACTGCTAAAATTAACATCAGTAGCATATCAGATGAAATCAAATATTCTTCATATCCGACTGAAAAAGTTTAAACAGCTGATGCTGAAACTGAACTTTGCTGCATGTGGTGCAGACGGTACACTGCAATCACTTTGTGCCTTATACCTATTGTTAATAATCTCATTGTAGTAATTACTCAGGCTGTACTACATACGTCCCAATAGTACTGATGTGGCATGTTGGCATCTTTAGACATGGTTACAAATGGTCTAAGTAAATTGATAAGTATGTATTGCATTACTTATCTAAATATTCAAAGCTGATTTCTCACTATTTGACATTGGAATTATAGTTCAGAAAGAGAGGCTGTACTGAGCAGGAAATGAAACAAACTACGTGAATTGGTGTCACTGAAGTACACAGATAGAAGGCAACCTTTCCATAAATGGTTCAAAAATACTTTGACGAGCAGAGCAGAAGTGACTTGACTGTAACTTGCATTTAAATGCAAAAATGTCCAGTTCCCAGTAAAGTTAAATTCAAAGAAATGCAGTCACTTCAACTCAACCAATATCTGCATCAACCACTACCTGCATTATGGAAGAAACGAGGAGGTGGCCAAGTCTGGCCCAAGTTCAGGCCCAAGTCTGCTTTGTCATTGAGCAAGATCATTGATCTCAGCTACACTTTTACACACTCTTCCCATGACCCAAATCCTCAAAGCACTTTTGGAAAGATTGCTCGTCTCATCAGAAACTAGAAAGAAATGCTCATACTTAGCTCTAGAAAGAAATTAGAATTTGGAAACCGGAGTAGACAACTCAGGACCATAAAGAATGGGATCTTCCTGCATTAACAAAATAACTAAAAAGAGACTTTCTTGAGCATTTCGCTTTAATCAAGGGCTTTGGGGAAAAGGCTGGAAAGAGGATGCAAGGAGTGTCTGATCAGCCATGATCCTGTTGAATGGTGGAGCTGGGTCAAGGGGCCAAATGGCCAAACGACCTGATTCTGTACCCATCTGTTATGGTCGTAAATTTAAAAAAAAAATCTAAAATACTATATTTTCAGACACTATCATCATCAGACTGGATCCAGGACTACAAAATGAGACTATTTGAGGATTCCCTCACTCTGCTGAGTAAGGCAAGAAGGAAGTTTCTTTTATTCATTCACAGGATGTGCGCATCACTGGCTAGGCCAGTATTTATTGCTCATCCCTAATTGACCAGAGGGCAGTTAAGAGTGAACCACATTGCTTTGGGTCTGGAGTCACGTGTAGGTCAGACCAGGGAGGGATGGCATATTCCTTCCCTAAAAGGGCATTAGTGAACCAGATGGGTTTTTCCGACAATTGGCAATTTCTGACCCTTAATTCCAGATTTCTATCAAATTCAAATTCCACCACCTGCCATAGCGGAATTTGAACCCGGGTTCCTGGAACAATTACCCAAGCCTCTTGTATTAAAGTCCAGTGGTAAAAGCACTATCCTGTCACCTTCCCTGAGAAAACGGGGCGGGGCAGGGCGGGGGGGTGGGGTGGGTAAGGGAAAAAAAAAGAAAAAAAAAGTCATACACCCTCAAACACTCCAGCTGAAAACTGCAACATTAACAGGTGACAAAAGACAACCCAACAAATAATTTACTAAGGAGAAATTTCAACATGCACTGGTACTTATTATTAGAGGATTTCAATTAAGTCTTTTACAGGTACTTCCAATATTTGTCTGGACCAGGTTACAGTACTAGTGAGAATTTCATGATGTATAGACATGTCTCACATTTTCTACGTTTTTAAAAAAAAAGCCACTCATGGAATGTGGACATCTTTGGCTAGGCCAGAATTTATCACCCATCCTGAGTGGTCCTCGAAGGTGGTGGTGAGCTGCCATGTGCTGTAGGTAGACTCGCAGTGCTATGAAAGAAGGAGTTCCAGGATTTTAATCCAGCAACACTGAAGGGACGGCAATATGTTTCCAAGTCAGGATGGTGAACGACATGGAGAGGAACTTTCAGGTGGTGTTCCTGTGTATCCGCTGTCCTTGTCCTTTCGAAATGGTTGTTAGTTTGGAAAGCGCTATCTAAGGACCCTTGGTGTGATAATTTGTTTAAGTCAGAAATAATTAAATTTTATTAATTAAAGTACATGAAATACATCAGTTTCCAATAAGCCAGCTATTATTACCCAGAAAACTTGCTACAAACCACAAATCCATAACACCAATACAAAATCTCCAAGAGAGTGAAACCAACACATGTAGCTAATACCGTAGACAACAAAAATAATTGTTTCAGATGTGCATCTTGTTGCACAGCTCAGATCATTTGCACACCATTACAACAAACATCGAAGTCCTCATTAAATGGTTTGTAATTATGTAATATATTTTACACAAACATGTGGCGTCAAAGATCGACAGCTAGAAAAGAGCCTGTTTTTAAATAGGATCTTTGCTATTCCATAAATATTAACTGTGAAAACAGTAGACTGCACAACTGAAATAAAATGGCTGTTATTTCAAGCCTGCAACATTCTCATGGACAATCTTGTGTGTTGCAAAGGCAGGGCTCAACATGTACTTAAAGAGGAACCAGCTAAAAAAAGAAAATGATACAAAAGGTTTACTGCAACAAAGAAATGATCTGCTTTGTATTTTAAGTACTCAATGCCAAAAAGTAACAGAATTTGTTCAGAGTTAAAAATTATCACTTTCACATGTCACTGTAATTATTCATCTATACCTCAGTAAAGCTTTAGAAATGCATCCCATGAAGCCACATCCTCTTAAGGCTGCATAACCTCAACCATCTTCTAATGCCCTCTACATTTGATATTGAAAATCAGATGTTGGTTATCACACATCTGGTTACTTTTAAAACAAAATCATCCGTGGTACGTGGACCTTGCCAGCAAGTATTTTTGACCATCCTTAACTGCCCTTGAGAAGCCAGTGGTGAACATTACAGTTTCACATATAACTGAGTGATTTGCTTAGTTGCTTTGGGAGGGTAGTTAACATTTAGCCACACTAGCCGGTTAATAGAATGTCCTCCTTTTGTCTCGTGTCTCCACTCACACCCTTGGTTCTTCCAACAGGACTTCTCAATGTTCAACTGTCAATGCTGGCTATTCAGTCATTGTATATTTGTCCTCTACAGCTCTGTATTCACCTCTCCTCATTGCCACCACCCTCCCCCACATTTGTTGTTGCTCCACTTCAACCTTCTGTTTGACATCCTGTTTTTTTCTCAACCCTGCATCTTACCACACACGAGCAGCATTACAGAAATGCCGACTGTTGTAAAACTAGAAACTGTTCAACTTACCCAATTAGCTAAACTAACTTTCCTTACAAACACTGAAAGTTTAGAATGATGTTAATTAATTCAGCTAAGAAAAGTGAAGCAAAAGCAAATTTCTCAAAACAGCAACTTAAAATCTCAGACATAGCAGATGGCTCTGCAACTATCTTGGGTTTGATTAACAATTTTGCTGAATTAGCTTATCTCAGTTCAGACAGTGGTAAGTATGCAACCCAGGAAGTCTGGTAGAAGTGGACACATGTAATTGTTGCATTGACAACTGGCTTCAGCTACAGTAACCAAAACTAAAAGAGTGGCAATTTCAGTGAAGTAGTGGCATGTAATACAAAGCACCCACCTCAAAGATGTCAAAACCTATGAGGGGAAAATAAAATTGGGAAGAGTGGACCAGAGATGGAAAGAAAAGGAAAGCAAGATAAAGTAAGGAAAGCAAAAGCTTCAAGTTAGCCCTATTTTCCTCCATTCCCATAGCCCTACAATCTTAAAGTATTATCTAACTCCTCTTAAGAAAAACACTGGTTCCAACAAACTTGCATTCTAAATCATAACTTAAGCAGAGAAAAAAAATTCAATGTTCTAACATTGTAAAAGGTTTCTTAAAAATATAGCAACATAAGGAATGAATGACAGTAAAGATCTGAAGCAATTCACTGCCTAGTTCAACACTTATTGGTGCTAATTTCCCAATTACTGGGGCAGATGATAAGAAAAATATTCTACCAATATAACAACCACTCAAGATAGCAGTAACTAAATAATAGGGTGTAGTATAGCAGCTAGACACAGTATGGTAGCTCAGGCAAATAAAATGAGCTTC
Source organism: Rhincodon typus (assembly GCF_021869965.1). NCBI lineage: Eukaryota > Metazoa > Chordata > Chondrichthyes > Orectolobiformes > Rhincodontidae > Rhincodon > Rhincodon typus. Next base: position 19,125 of record NW_025967964.1, read on the forward strand.
AGCCAAACCTCTCAAGTCCTAGCATTGTAAAACCAAGCCATACAAAAGCAATCAAGAGAATTAATGACCAAAATACTGCTAGCTTGACACAAAGGTAATCTCACTACTCTAGAAAATAACTAGTTTACTTAAAAACATTTCTCAAAACCTCATCCTAAAAGTAAACTTTTTTTTTGTATTTCAGTAAAGATAGTTGTACAATCTACTATAGTGTTGTCTGAAGTCCATACTGTATAATTACCGATGGAAGCACTTAATAACTACATTGATAGACTCACTTATGAATTAGATCTTAATAAATTGCCAAATAATTGTACTAAACACTGTACCCTAAATGGTCCAGATCTACAACTCCCTGACAAGTGCAGATTTTGAGCAAATTCAAAATAAGTTATTTTTCTTAAATTAATATCTGTCCTCCATATCAAATTTAGTACAACCATTACCACTATCCTATTTTTGTTTTCATTTTGCAGTTATTTATATTCAAGGATGAAGCGAGACACCTTGGGAGTGCATGATACAGACACTCACTTCAGCATTGGTAGATTAAACTAAGAACATTATAACCTGTCCCAGGTTCTGAAAATAAGCACCGTAAGACTACAATGACAACTCAATTCCTATGCTTGAGACAACAAATGGTACAAAGGATCAGGCAAACAAATCTGAATTTCAATTTCAGATTGTGCCCAAGGAAAATATAGTTATATGGGTTAGGTTTGTACTTTCTTTAATTTGAAAGGAAAAAAATAGTGCTTCATAACCTCAGAGAATTTCTTCTTGCAAAATCTACACATCTGATTAATGATCCAGTTTAGGAAACAAGCCAAAATAACAAAAACTTTGACACATATCCCTTTAATGTTTAAGTGTATCCACTCAAGATAATTATCAGCTGCAAAAGTAAAAGCTCAACATAACGTCTATGTACGGACCTTTCAATAAAGTTAGGAATGTACAAAACCATTGGAACCCTCAGCCCCTAAGCTGTTGCTTTCCAGAACAATGGACTTTTGGTAAAACATTAGCTCATTAAGCCCAATGGTTAGCTTGGCAAGTGCCAAAATGTCTATGCCCTTCATGGTGTCACAATACTTACTTTAATTCCTTCCCCCACATGAAAAAAAATCACTAACAGCCAATTTAGAAAAATATGATTCATAACAGACATATAACAGCCATATTAAAAATCTGCAATGTGCATGATGCATTATCAGATAATTATTTCTTTCAATACATTTAAACAAAATAGATATTTAACAAAACAATATATAATACTGATTATACAAAATTAAAATAACTAGATATTCTTAGCTAATTGGTAAGTGAAATGTGCTTTCCCAATCAAACAGGCTTACATCTAATTATTTAAGCATTTGATCCACCACATTCAAGAATACACTGAAGTACATGGGAAGCTATTGAGTTTTTTTAAAATAACACTACAGATCAGTTACACACAAACAATCATCATGGGCAGATGATGCACAACACAGGGTATTCTTCTAGCTAGGGGAAGGTGTGCAAAGATTTATGGTTAATTAAAGCAAATTTCAAAAAGACTGGCTTGAATAACTAGGTCACTCCCTTTCTCAAAAGAAGAGTGACACCTTCAGCTACGAACTATCCCACTTCCCTGAAGCTTTCTCATTTCTGTGTAAAGGGCACCATAATTGTCCAGGGGTGTGTGTTTTCTCAGGGCAGGATGAAAGGCCTTGCCCAGTAGCAACAGCAGACACTACTGACTGAGACTTTCTCCCCAACAGCACCACACAACACACGCAGGCACATTAAGCCTTTAAGTAAAGTAGAAAATGATTCTTAAAGGCTGACCTGAGAGGTGTCATAATCTTCATCATCAGGACTCAGTGCCATGACCTTTCACAATTCATGCTGCCCAACCAAAGAAATCCAGTCATGGCTCTATTAAGCACACTTTCACAGAATACACTCAACATTCATTAAGGAGCTTCCTCCATCTAACGCTGCTGAACCTAACTTCACAATGAAAAGCCTGGCTATCCAGTCGATTGACAGGCAAGCCGCCCAATCGGTGATGCGAGTTCAAAGATCCACCCGCCCACCACTGTCACATTGTCCAATCGGAAAGCGGTTTGGGGGCGGGCCCCTCGCTGCAGCTGTCGGAGGCGGAGGGGGTGGGGAGGGGAAGGGGTGTCAATCACAGCGCGCGGGCGGTGCGTTGGTGATTCAAACGTGAGCACGCGCGGAGAAGCGGCACACGCTGTGCGCTGATGGGCAGCATTCCAACAGCCCTACCTCCACTGCGCATGGCAACTGATAACCCCAGCCTCCAACGTCGGACGTACGGAGCGCGTGATGGCGTCATTCCAGTCTCTATTGGTTCCAGGGTTTGTCAGTCAAAAACGTCAGCGGTCATGGTAGTGATTGCGGGCGCGATGGCGAAAGCGAAAGAAATGGGGGTGGGGTGTGAGGGAGGAGGGAAACATCGGGGTTCAGCCCCTGGCGAATGTGAGATTTATTTATTTTCTTTTTGTTTGCTGCTTATGAAAAGGTAGGGATGTGATTTGAAAGGGTGTCTCGCCTGCCCATGGAGGGTTGGGGGCAATGGCATTTATCACAAAATCTTGCGGATACTAGAAATCTGAAATCAAAGCGGAAAACGCACAAGCAACATCTGCAGAGAGCAAAGGGGAATTAATGTTTCAGGTCAAAGGCCTTTCGGAGTTGGGAAACGTTAGAGATATGATAGGTGTAAACTTTTCTCCAGTGTAGAGTGATCAGTTACCAGGAGGCACAGTGTTTTAATATAAGGAGCGGGTTTGAGGAAAGGGTTCTCAGTGTCATAGAGCTGTACAGCACGGAAACAGACCCTTCGGTCCAACTCATCCATGCCGACCAGATATCCTAAATTAATCTAGTACCATTAGCTAGTATGTGGCCCATATCCCTCTGAACCCTTCCAATTCACGTACCCATCCAGATGCCTTTTAAATGTTCCAATTGTACCGGCTTCCACCACCTCCTCTGGTAGTTCATTCCACACGTGCACCACCTTCTGCTTGAAAAAGTTGCCCCATAAGTCCCTTCTAAATCTTTCCCCGCTCATCTTAAAGCTATGCGGTCTAGTTTTGACCCCCCCAGGAAAAGACCTTGTCTGTGCACCCTATCCATACCCCTCATGATTTTATAGACCTCACCCTCAGCTCAGGGAAAATAGCTCCAGCCTATTCAGCCTCGTCTGATAGCTCGAACCCTCAACTCTGGCAACATCCTTGTAAATCCTTTCTGAATCTTGCAAGTTTCACAATCCTTCCTTATAGCAGGGAGACCAGAATTGAACACAGTATTCCAAAAGTGGCCTAGCCAATGTCCTGTACAGCCACAGCATGACCTTCCAACTTGTATACTCAGTGCACTGACCAATGAAGGCAAGCATACCAAACACCTTCACTATCCTGTCTACTGGGACTCCACTTTCAAGGAACTGTGAACCTGTACTCCAAGGTCTGTTTTGATTAGTCACACTCCCCATGGCCATACCTTTAAGTATATAAGTCTTGCCTCGATTTGCCTTTGCAAAGTGCAGTACCTCACATTTATCTAAACAAAACTCCATCTGCCACTCCTCAGCCCATTGGTTCATCTGATCAAGATTCATTTGTACTCTGAGGTAACCTTCTTCACTGTCCACTGCACCTCCAGTTTTGGTGTCATCTGCAAACTTACTAACCATACCTCTTATGTTCACATTCAAATCATTTATATTAATGACAAAAGGCAGTGGACCAGCACTGATCCTTATGGCAAACTGCTGGTCACAGGCCTCCAGTCCGAAAAGCAACCTTCCACCACTACCCTCTGTCTTCTACCTTTGAGCCAGTTCTCTATCCAAATGGCTAGTTCTCTGTGTATTCTATGTGATCTAATCTTGCTAACCAGTCCACTATGAGGTACCTTGTTGAACACCTTACTGAAGTCCCTGTAGATTACGTCCATATAGATCACATCTATTGATCTGCCCTCATCAGTCCTTGCCTTTCCAAATACATGTAAATCCTGTCCCTCGGGATTCCCTCCAAGAACTTGCCAACCACCGATGTCAGGCTTACCGGTCTATAGTTCCCTGGCTTTTCCTTACCACCTTTCCTAAATAGTGGCTCCACATTAGCCAACCTCCAGGCTTCTAGCACCTCACCTGTGGCTATCGATGATACAAATATCTCAGCAAGGGGCCCAGCAATCACTTCCCTAGCTTCCCACAGAGTTGTAGGGTAAACCTGATCTGGTCCCAGGAATTTATCCATGTTTATGCATTTTAATATGTCCTGCACCACCACCTCTGTAATATGGGTGTTTTTCAAGATATTTCCCCATCTTGAACTTACTGTCTGAAAGGCTGGTAAAATAGGAACCATATCGACATTTAAGAAGTGTTTAGATGAGCACTTGAAACACTATAAGCATACAAAGTTACAGGCTAAGTGCTGGAAAGTGGGATTAGAATTGATAGATGCTTTATGACTAGCACTGACACAGTGGGCCGAATAGCCTCTTTCTGGGCTGTAAAACTCTGACCCTACATAAAAGGGATCAAGGGAGTGTGGAAAAAGAACAGAAGGGACAATTTTGAGAATTGAGGGATGAAAAACTGTATTCATTGGAACATGGCTTTCGGACAAAACTAGTGGCATTGGACCCAGAATGGCTCACACATACACATGCATGTGGGGTGGATCACATCTGACACCATATAACAATAATGATGTATATTGAATGGCCATCTGGAGGAAACATGCTGAGCATGCAAATCTTGATGTTAAATCATGTGCAGCACTGATTTAACACTATGCTACCATTTAGGAGCTTAACGTTCCACCTAAAGCCTAACCTTAACTTTGCTTAGCTGAAGATATGTTCAGCAGCAGTAAAGGCCCACACCATTGCTACATAAAGGGATTGTAAACTACTTACTAGGTCAGTTATATATTTCCTGTTAAGTATTACAAGTGTCTGGTACGTTCAGTGGTTTATTACAGGTGCTAAAGTCTACAGGGAGTGGTGTCGTAGTTGCTGAAGGACTTTTTGCTGACTTCAAGGTTTCTTCATAAGCAGGCTGCTCCCAGAAATGAATTCACTAGTAGACATTCTCCACAGAATACAGCATGATATGGAGAATCAACAGAGGTTACATAAAACAGGATAAGCTGTAGGAAGTGGGAGAAGGGCTCTGAGCAGGAGGTCATATCCATCAAGGATATTCAGGGAGCAGTACTATCTGTGTCTCAGTGAGGAGAGGTGTGTGTGACTTTTGCAGTTCAGTGAAATTGTCTTTGATAAAATTTGTCATCTATTCCAACTAAAACTGGAGCTTCAGGACAGGGAAAGAGCCAGTTACCAGAGGTGTTTTTAAATTCAACTGCTTCTAGGATGAAGTTGAAGATGTTTACAATATCTTCCAGTTTGTTGTCCACTGTTGTATAAGGAAGGTCACTGACATTCTCTCTTCATAGAGAGCTAACCATTTTCATTCTCCTTAAGGAGGTGAAGCAGCTGGAGTGAGTATGTGGTATCACAATGATTCCCCAGTGGTGCAGCGTGTCCTCACCTTTGTCATTTTCTAAAATGGAAAGTTGATTCTCAAGAGGACCTTGGGGAATTCCTGCATAGCGTATTGTTTGGTCTGTTGGACTGTTTGGTTATCACCAATTCCCCAGCTGCCTGAAGGTTCAAACCTGTACTGTATCCATCTCTCTTATCATGCTATCTATGTAGTTCTCAGCCTTGTGGACACACTGTAGTGACTCTAGATGTTGTTCACATCCCAAAACCTGGTGTTCTAATTGCTGCAGCCAGTGACACTTTATGCAAATGTGTTTATCTAGGTCACATGA
>NW_025967965.1:0-21674 GCF_021869965.1 Rhincodon typus
ATGCTGGACAAGAAAAATGATATCTAGTGGTAATAATACAAACCATATAAAAACATATAAGATCCTGAAGGGGGATAGTAGGAACTGCAGATGCTGGAAAATCCGAGACAACAAGGTGCAGGGCTGGATGAACACAGCAGGCCAAGCAGCATCATAGGAGCAGAGAGGCTGACGTTTCGGGCCTAGACCCTGCATCAGAAAAGGAGGAGGGGAAGGGGGTTTTGAAATAAATAGGGAGAGAGTGGGAGGCGGATATGAGAGCATAGGTGGAGAGGAAACAAACAGGTCGAAGAGGCGGGGATGGAGCCAGTAAAGGTGAGTGTAGGGAGGGAGTTAGGAAGGGGATAGGTCAGTCCAGGGAGGACGGACAAGTCGAGGGGGCGGGATGAGGTTGGTCGGTAGGAGATGGAGGTGCGGCTTGAGGTGGGAGGAAGGGATAGGTGGGAGGAAGAACAGGTTAGGGAGGCAGGGACGAGCTGGACTGGTTTTGGGATGCGGTAGGGGGAGGGGAGATTTTGAAACTTGTGAAATCCACATTGATACCATTGGGCTGCAGGGTTCCCAAGCGGAATATGAGTTGCTGTTCCTGCAACCTTCGGGTGGCATCGTTGTGGCACTGCAGGAGGCCCAGGATGGACATGTCGTCTGAGGAATGGAAGGGGGAGTTGAAATGGTTCGTGACTGGGAGGTGCAGTTGTTTATTGCGAACCAAGCGTAGGTGTTCTGCAAAGCGGTCCCCGAGTCTCCGCTTGGTTTCCCCGATGTAGAGGAAGCCCCTTCCTGGACCCCTCTGTCTCCATATCGGGCAACCACCTAGAAACCGATATTCATTTCAAGCCCACCGACTCCCACAGCTACCTAGAATACTCCTCCTCCCACCAACTTCCTGCAAAAATGCTATCCCCTATTCCCAATTCCTTCGCCTCCGCCGCATCTGCTCCCAGGATGAGGCATTCCACTCCCGTACATCTCAGTTGTCCTCGTTTTTCAAGGACCGTAACTTCCCCTCCTCGGTGGTCGAGAACGCCCTCAACCGTGTCTCCCACATCTCATCCCTCACACCCCGTCCACGCAATAAGAACCAAAAAAGAATCCCCCTCGTCCTCACGTACCACCCCACCAACCTCCAGATCCAACGTATCATCCTCCGACACTTCTTCCATCTGCAATCCGACCCCACCACCAAAGACATCTTTCCCTCCCCACCCTTATCTGCTTTCCGGAGGGACAACTCTCTCCGTGACTCCCTTGTCCGCTCCACACTCCCCTCCAGCTCCACCACACCCGGCACTTTTCCCTGCAACCGCAGGAAGTGCTACACCTGCCCCCATACCTCCTCCCTCAACCCCATCCCAGGCCCCAAGAAGACTTTCCACATCAAGCAGATGTTCACCTGCACATCTGCCAATGTGGTATACTGCATCCGCTGTACCCGGTGTGGCTTCCTCTACATCGGGGAAACCAAGCGGAGACTCGGGGACCGCTTTGCAGAACACCCACGCTCGGTTCGCAATAAACAACTGCACCTCCCAGTCGCGAACCATTTCAACTCCCCCTCCCATTCCTCAGACGACATGTCCATCCTGGGCCTCCTGCAGTGCCACAATGATGCCACCCGAAGGTTGCAGGAACAGCAACTCATATTCCGCTTGGGAACCCTGCAGCCCAATGGTATCAATGTGGATTTCACAAGTTTCAAAATCTCCCCTCCCCCCACCGCATCCCAAAACCAGTCCAGCTCGTCCCTGCCTCCCTAACCTGTTCTTCCTCCCACCTCAAGCCGCACCTCCATCTCCTACCGACCAACCTCATCCCGCCCCCTTGACCTGTCCGTCCTCCCTGGACTGACCTATCCCCTTCCTAACTCCCTACCTACACTCACCTTTACTGGCTCCATCCCTGCCTCTTCGACCTGTTTGTTTCCTCTCCACCTATCCTCTCCTCTATCCCTCTTCTTTCCGCCTCCCACTCTCTCCCTATTTATTTCAAAACCTCCTTCCCCTCCCCCTTTTCTGATGAAGGGTCTAGGCCCGAAACGTCAGCCTCTCTGCTCGGCCTGCTGTGTTCATCCAGCCCTGCACCTTGTTGTCTAAGATCCTGAAGGGACTTGATAGGGTGGATATCAGGAGAACGTTTCCTTTCATAGGGAGACTATGAACATGGAACAACAGTAGGCCACTGGGCTCCTCGAACTATGGCTGACTTTAACCTCAACTCTACATTCCTGCATATCCTTGATAATCTTTCATCCGCTTGGTAATCAAGAATTTATCTACCTCTGCCTTAAAATATTTAAAGATTCTACGTCCACTGCCTTTTGAGGAAGGGAATTCCACCGACTCTCAATGCTCTGAGAGAAAACGTTCCCTCACTTCTGTTTTAAATGGGCACCCGCTTATTTTTACATTATGACCCTTAGTTGTAGATTTTTCCACACCAAGAAACATCTTTGTAACATCCACATGGTCAACTCCCCTCAGGATCTTGTACATTTCAATTAAGTCAACTCTGATTCTTCTAAATTTCAGACGATACGTGCCTAGCTTGTCTAGCCTTTCCTCCAAAGGCAATCCACTCATTTCAGGTATTAGTGTAATATTCTCTGAACTGCTTCCGACGCATTAACATCCTTCTATAAGTACGGAGACCAGCACTGTAATGCTAGAAATAGGAGGCTTACCTTAAAAATAAACGATCTCTCATTCATGACAGAGATGAGGAAACTTTCCTCTCTCAGAGAACTGTCTTTACAAGAAGGCAGGGAAACAGGATAAATTATTTATGGCTGTGGGAGGTAGATTTTAGATAGACAAGAGAGTCAAAGATTATAGGAGGGGTTGACAAGAGGGTGGAGTTGAAACCAAATCAGGTCAACCATGATTTTATTAAATGGCAGTGTTTTTGTGAGATGGAGATACTGCCAACTGCCCAGAATGTCGTAAGCAATTGGAGCAGGCCCTCATTGACAGGCAGGGACAGTTGAAACACCCTGAGAGGATGATGTAGAGGTAAATGGAGCCAAGAAGAGCAGACGCCTCTTGAATGAAACAAAAACAGAAACTGCTGCAGAACCTCGGCAGGTCTGACAACAGCCGTGGAGAAAGAGGAGAGTTTAACATTCTGGCTTCAGAGACCCTACTTCTGGAACTCATTGCAAGTCCAGCGGGTCTGTCCAAGGTTCCACAATGTAGGCGTGTCCCCAATGAGCCACGTGCTGCCTGTGTAACCGGTCCCAACCGGTTCGAGAATTGGGTCACACCGGGATCTACCACCTCACATTGGGAGGGGGGGGGGAAAAGCATTGGACACGTGACATCTGCTTTTTGACTCAAAGGAGTGGGGTAATCAAGCTTGGTCGTATGGCCTGAAGGGGTTAGTCAGTTTTATTTGCTCTAGGTGAAGCTTCCCCAATTTGCTGAGTCGGGGTTTGACGGATTGGGCGGTTGGTTTGACAGGTTGAGTCCCCCCGCTGTAGGTGTTGGTGTGAGCCGGGGCCTCCTTTAGCTGCTGAATTAGTGTCGGCGGGAGCGGGGGGGAAACGAACAACCAGCACCAGAAGCGGCAGCATGTCCGGTAAGGGCCTTCACCAGGCTATGATCCCCGCTTACAGCACCAGCATAGGTGCTTTTGGGCCTCCGGTTCGGCCTGTAGAGCTTGACAAGCGTCCTCAGCCTCCCCTCCTCGCTTTTCCGCAGCGCATAACCGTCTTCTCCTGCCCTTTCTGTATCCGGCCCGAGGCCTAGCCCGGTACCGCAACTCGCAGTCGGGAGGGTCGCCCGTGTTTAGGGGTGTGCGTGGGGGAGTTGGGTTCTTTATCGCTTTCCCCGGCCCCGATGGTGAAGTGAGCTGATCTTTTGAGGGGCTGGGGGGAACCCGGGCGGTTTTTGATCCTGTCTCCCGAGCTCCTGTTACTGCGGCCTGGCGAAACAGCGTGACGCAGTTCCAAATGACCCGGCCGCCATCTTGAGGGGCGGGCGGGAAGGGAGACTGCCAGCCTTTCCCAACATCACCCTTCTTTTCCCCAGCCTCCTCAACTCTGCGGAACGTCAAGAATGACCCCTTTCTCCTTCCTCCCGACTGCAAAAATGACCCCCTTTTTCCACCCCACCCGATCCCCTGTCCTTTGTCATATTCCCTCCTAGGCGATTCCTAACATGACCCTCCCCCTCCCTTAAGTACCATTCCCCCACTCATACACATATATGTGCCTTGTGCAGGAGAATGCAGCGAAGTCATTAGTTTCTATGGTAAAATTTGAGCTTCTAAAAATAATGATCACTATTTATTTGAATAGTATGGGCCTAGATGTAATACAATTGGTTTGGAGTGATACTTCTGTGAATCAAATTTCTCTCTTCTGACACCAAGCTAAGAAAGTGGCATTCTACCAGAGGTAACAGCTGCTCTTGAAGATAGTAGATTGCATGCTCTACTTCGTGGGTTAAAGCTGGGCAAATGTGTTATGCCAAGTATTGGAGGGTTTGAGGATGAGGTTATACCTCACTAATAATTGGAATGCACCATACTTCAGATTAAATTGTGGGTAATAAATTAAGATGACTAAAAATGAAAGTTAATGAAAACAAGTGCATTATGTACAGTTGCAAATGGATTGTGGAAATCTAGAGGAGTGAACATAGTAGTGTAGATAGTGAAGCTTAAAGTTGGGGATGGTGTGACCTTGTTTTGCAAATGCAAGGTAAATTACGGGTAACCAGTAGATAAGACTGGATTTTTAGGTGGCCTTCGAGTTCTATAATGTAAAGGTAATCTTGAACTTGTACAAAACTGCCTGTACGGCTCCCCAAAATCTCAGGCAATCTAGTTTAAAAGACTTAATTGGAATAGAATAGCCTCAGCATGCAAAATGGAATGATAAGCTTTTGCAGTTTAAGATTTGATGTTTGGTGTTCTCAAACCTGTGGGTCAAGTGGCAACCACCTTCAAGGTTCTGAGGAGTTAGAAAGGAAGTAACATTTCATGATTTGACATTGGAAGATGCAGTTAGAATAACTGCAGAGTAAACTTGAGGATTCAGAAGTATCTTTGTGTAAAAGTTGAGCAGTGTACATATTGGAGATAGCAAGAACTGCAGATGCTGAAGTCAGCCAATACAGCGTGGAGCTGGAGGAATGCCGCAGATCAGGCAGCATCAGAGGAGTAGGAGAGCTGACGTTTCGGGCTTAGACCCTTCTTCCGGACCTGATTTCAACGTCCCGAAGAGGGTCTAAGCCTGAAACGTCGACTCTCCTCTGATGTTGCCTGACCTGCTGTGTTCCTCCAGCTCCTCTCTGTATCGACAGACTGTGCATGTTCTCTGCTGCAAAATACTAACGCAATTGAAAGACTCAATTACCCCAAAGGAAATTGGGTTAGTGTCTAAAAAGTATATTGAAAGGTACAAATTCATTATTTTCCGGTCACAGTAGGAGGCAAAGTTTTTTTTATAAACATGTTAATCTCAATTCAAAATAAACATTTGCATCATAAAAGTTGCCATTTGGACATTTTGTTTTCACTTAAAAATGTAATCTTTTGACAATCTCACTGGTATTAGCAGCATTGGTTCAATTCCTGCACCAGCTGAGGTTACCTTGAAAGACTCTTCTTTTGAACTTCCCTCCTTGTGTGAGGTGTTGTGACCCTCTGGTTAAACTCACCACCAGTCTCTCTCTACTGCGAGACTAGCCCTATGGTCCCCTTGTACTATGGTGACATTACTTTGTACCTGACATGAGTCTACCTACTATATTGAATTTTTGATTTGGAGACACCTATTAGCTTGTCTTAATACTAATTGAGCGTTGTAAGACTGCTACCACCTAGCTTAAGATGTAGTTGAATTAAACTGCTAAAAAATTAAATAGGACAAGGACTTGGAAGCTGGAGTGCTTTGTAAAGAATTATTAAAATTTAAAAACAATGACTGGAGAAACCATCTTTGCTTATGATTTTTATTCAGCATAATTTGCTCCTGGTTGAGATTGCAGCTATTTTTGTGCAAGTTCCCTTATGTCAGTTTCCTTAAAATCAAGAAGGTTTGTGTGTAGTTGCTTAACTACTATAATTTTGACAGAATAGCCTCTAATATCCATGCAGCCACTGAAACACTTAATTTTATTTCTCGTGAGCTGAACGTCATGAGTTTTCATTAAACTGGGTAAAGGGAACTAGTTCTGACCTACCTTTCCAGGTTTCTTGGAGGTAAATCTTTTAGAAGTGAGCAAGGTTGCGACGTGTTGGCTGATAGTGACTGCTGGTGCTGAATTTTTTTAAAAAACTTTCTTTTAAATTAACAGATTATGGAAATTACAGTCAACCTGGAGCTCAAGCACAAAGGTATGCATGCATGTCAGGACTTAAAAAAGCAAACCTGTAAAACTGAAAATATTTAGAAATTTGAAAGCCAGAATGTGCTGGAAATACAGACTTGTCATTTTTACAGTTGCTGACAGTTGAATTTCTGAATAAAAGCAAAACATTGCAGAAATTGGAGATCTGAAACTTTAAGTGCTGGAAATAATCAGCAGAAGATCATAAGAAATCAAACATTTTGGCACCTCAAGGTTGTTCCATCACTCATTGGGATCGTGGCTGATCTGATCTCATTCTACTTTGCTGCCCTTCCCCCTACTCCTTGATTCCTCAACTAATCAAGAATCTATGTCTGAGCCTTAAGTATACACAAGGACGCTGCCCCCACAAGTCTGTGGCAAGAAAATTCAAATAGTTACCTGCTTTTTCCCTCCTGCCAGCAGATCTAGCAACATCTGTAGAGAAAGAAGTAGTTAAGTTTGAGTCCAATTTGCTTTCTTCAGATTTTGTGTTCCAAGGAAGTCACATTGAAATCTACGTAAGATGCTGCTAGACTTGCTGTGGTTTTTTTTCTAGCATTTGCTTTTTATTTCTGAATATCAGCAATGTGGTTCCTTTAACTGAAAGATTAACATTCCAGGTTTAGAACCTAACTGTTTCTCTCAAGTCTGGCGTATTTCAGTTTAAACTGTTTAAATCTTTTGTACTACATGTGCTTTGCTTTGCTTTGCAAGACCAGCATTTACCATTGAAGGTGGTGAGGTGCCATTTTAGACATCTGCTGTCCATGTGATGTAGGTGAACCCTCAATGGTGTTAAGGAATTCCAGTATTTTTTTGACCCTGTAACTTTATAGTTACAAGTCAGAATGGTGTCTGACTTGGAGGGGAACTTGCTTGTCACCCACGTGTCATCACTAAGTACAAATGTGTTGACCAACCTGCGTGTATTTAATTGGGTTATAGTTTGTCAGGTTCTCTAATCGAAGGCAAATGTTAGTCAGTTATAAATAGCCGATAACTTGATTGGAATAAGTGAGTTCTGCAGTTTTGGTGTATGGGCTACAGTGTCATCAAATGCTGGAAATTCAGAACCAAAATGTGGTTAACTTTTTGAACTGTCCAACATTTAACATTTCACTGTTAAATAACAAATGATTTACAGAAGGTTTTTTGTTTTTTTTTTTTTTTGAAGCATTGATGTAAACTGCTGTAGCTGTTCTAAAGTTTACAAATCAAGGAATTAAACAAACTCAGTATTCTCATGAATTCTGCAATGTTCTAGGTGTAGTGTGATTATGTAGCAATCTCAAGGATAGGGTAAAAGAAAACTTGATATAACTAAATACTTTGAACATGTAGTCATTGACTTGAGTATAGTGTGAATGAAGATTTGTTTTAATGTCACTTTTTTTTTAAAAAAAAATCCTAGCTGAAAGGCAATAGTAGTTGAAGGTCAGTTCCTGATAAGGACTTTGAAACCATGCAGAGCTTTTGTCAGCACACTGCTTTCACTTTTGAACGACACTGAATATCGTGATGTCATTGCTTGTAATTATGTGCTTCACAGCCCAATGTTTTAGTGGAAGTCTTTAAAATGTGATTTTTTTTTTTTTGAAAATGATATTTGTATATTTTTTCCCCTCTTGTAGCTATGGAGCCTATGGTGCCCAGTCAAACCAAAACTATGGGCATGCTTCACAGGTATGTTCAGCGAAATGACTTGGGTTTGAGAGTGACTTGGAAACCATAATGACCTACCATACTCTGCCTTTTGGAGGCTTGTTAACTTTTTCTCTCTGGTGTTCTTTGTATTTTTTTCATGCAAGTGTTTTGACTTCACAAGATTAGTCCTACTAAATGGTTTTGGATTGTTAACCCCCAAGTGCTTAATTAAGTAGGCATCTGAGAGTGGCAGTAAATAAAAATTAATCCTACAGTCTTCTTGAAACTTAAATCTGGGTATCAGCCACTCAAATGTTATAGTGAGAGTCGCTTCTTTTTGTGTGAATTATCATTGGTAATCAGTTGCTAGCAAGTATGATTGTTCACCTAGGAAATTCTGTAATTACTAGTCGGGTCTGAGTTCTTGTGTGGCTGAGGGCTGATCCTATAGCAGCCTTTCTGACCTCGCTTGGTAGGTGCAGTTGGCCCTTGGGATTGACTTGCTGGCATTCATTTCTCTGGTTCCTTTTCAGTACTTCCTCTTACCAGCAGGTATTCTTGAAGAACCCTGTCTCCTCCTACAGGAGATATGAATTGTATATTTGCAGCTAAGAGTTTTTCTCTATAAATCGCTGACTGAATAAGCATGTGATTAACTTAAATATGATCATTGTAGATTAAACTTGAGCCATATCATTTATTGCCAACATAGCTGCTTCTGATGGCTTCCTTTATGAATCTTGTTTTTGAGCTATGGGCTTTGTTATTCAAGTAAGTTAACAGCCCTGTTTGAGTTACTTGTTCTTTTTGCTTTTCAGACAACCTATTGTTTCTAGGTGCAGCTACAAGAGTTAAACTTGTGTTTGCGATTTTCCCCTGCTTGGCATCAGAACTGCATTACAAAGATTTATGGATATGTTACTGTGTTTCCCTATATTTAATGTTCTGAATATGTAGTTTGGTAGTGTCCCTACCTCTGAGTCAGGAGACCTGGGTTCAAGTCCCTAACCTGCTCTAGAGGTGTGAATAATGTCTCAATCTGGCTTAACAATAATTGAGATTTCTGTTGTAATTAGAGCAGGCTTTATTCTGATCTCAACTCCATTTTAAGCAATCATTAAGCACAGGTCACGATTACGTTTTGATCAGCTTGCCATTAGTGAAATAAACTCTTTATATCTGATTACTCGTAATACCTTTTGATACTCGTGCAGTAAACTGTAGGCTTTCAAATGATTCGTGGATACCAATTTTAAATCTCTTGGTGAAGGCATAGCTGGCTATTAACGTCTTGTCCAAATACTTGATATTTGTAGTCATATTTTCTGTTGCGCAATTTTATAAGTCACTTTTTTTATTACACTATGCTATGAAAGCGGAGACCAATACCTATACTTCTGCTACTTCTGGCCTTGGATGAGGACATCTAGAGGACTGGAACAATCGTGATCTGACCTTCACTTTACCCAAAATTGTTCTCGTGTAGAAAAAGCCTCATTTGCCCATCACTATGGACATGCGATGTATTTGTAAATTGGTCTGACTGCCTGAATCATGTGTGATCTTGCCTCTCCTACCTCAAATCCTAGACACCAATCTCTACACTCAATTTCAGGCCTCTTGTACATCCCTTCCTTCCGTCACTCCAGTAATTGCAGCTGTGCCTTTTAGATTCGTGGGTCTAAAATTTAGACCCTTCTCCTTATTTCCTCTTTTTTATAAATTCTGTTTATAACTTAACTCTTTGCCCAAATGTCTGCTGTCTTTAAATAAAATTTGATGCCAAGCTGCGCAAGATGTTAGGTAACTTTTTTTGTGAATAGTCTGAGACATCCTTACTATTTAAAGATGGTATTCAAATGCAAGAAGACCATCCTGATGTTGTAGCACTGCAATTTTTAACTCCGTACTCCCTGGTTGAAATACTGAAACAGACCTTTTGGGTCAGTGTGTTCATCTTCTGATCCAGCCCACTGAAGAAGCAAATAATACTAATGTTCCATATTCCTCTTGCATAATATAATTTTGAATGAAAGCATTTTCTGCTTCAACTGCCAATGCTGGAAATGAGTTCTAAATTTTAACCCAAGACACCTCCATCATTTATAAATAACTCTTCAATATTAGAAACTGTTTGAGATGGAAGTGCCTATTTTGAACATATGGTCACTAATGCAGTGAAGCAGCTAATTGTGTGGAAACAGCAATAAATGCATTTAATTGGTTGCGTTGGTCATTTATTTTATTGAATTGATATTTCACACTAACTCCTCAGGTGTTAAAATATTGGAATCTTTTTGTTCCTGTCTCGTTCTACCATCTTTTCTGAGATGGTACTTTTACAGCAGTGCACTGCACTGTACTGTTGCATGGACCTATTATTTAGTGGGGCTTGGCCCTGAACATTGATTCATGAGCAGTGTTACTGAGAAGAGACTGGCAGGAACGCATTTTGCTCCACATGGCAATTTTCATAATTTTTTAAGTATCGTTTCTAGCGTATGTTTGTTTTCAGTCATAACTCTGGTTGCTTAACCTCGAGTGTCTAATTGCAACCTGCATTTAACAGTGGTGTAATTTGAGTTGATCATGCTTTTGAAGGCATCCAAATGCACCAGTAATGAAATCATTGCATATATTGAAATGATGAGATGACATTTAATCTGTCACTTTGCTTCCAACTCGTTTATCTATTTGAACAACTATCAACTTTTTTTTTTGTGTGAGGGATGATGAGATTTATTCATCTCAATTCTTTGCAAGTCATCTTTTTCTCTAACTCTTGGAAGATTTTGGTACAGTTATTAACTGAACATTTACTTTTTTTGCTTTCCAACTTCTAAAACCTGAACTGCATTCCTGCTTCCTGGGTCTTTCTAGTGGGTTGTGCTTTTGTTGGGAAATGAAGAATTTCTTTTTCTGGAGACATCTGGATGATCTACAGAACTAATTTTCAGATCTGTTGGCACTCATTCATTCTGCTTGACATCACTCGATCTGATCTTGAAATTTGTACTGTTCTGAGATTTCACTGCTACCATCAAATTTTTCGTTGCTGTGCTCCTTTTTATTAAAGTTACTATGGCTTTCCTATCAACTAGGTTCAATAACGGAACAAATATGAATGTTAACCAGAGGGTACCTAACTTTCTGCAAGATGTTGAACATCTTGTATACTACCCATTAATCGTTTTCATGAGGAAAGAATTTTTTTCGAGCATGGCAGTAAATCATTGCATTTTGTCTTGGTTCATGTTATTTCAACACTTGTATACGATTCCTCAATTGGCAAAGAGGACAGTTTAGAAATGCTCACGGTTTATAGGTGCTTTTCAGGTCTTCTGCTCACTGTCTTTTCAATTTAAAATTACCCAAGACATTCATGTACACCTGGAGTCCTATCTGTAAGTTCACATTTGACCTGCTGGTTTTGTGTCCGAGACTTTTCCACATCTCCATTCGTTGCAAAATTTTGAAAAAGGCAGTGATTTATTCAGCTTTTTTTAAAAAAAATAAAATCAGTTAAAAGTGTAACAAATAGAATTACATAGATTACTTCCATGCTTTACAATCAGCTGAACTGGCCCATGCTGCTTTTATACTTCACGTGAGCTTCTTCCCAGCCATGACAACATTTTCCTTCTATTTCTTTTCTTTTTCTCCAGTGTTTGGATAACTTTCCTTTTTAAATAAATCCTATGTTGTTGGCCTCTGTTAATCCTTGTGGTTTTGAGTTTTACAAACTAACCACTGAACAAAATTTCTCCTGAGTCCCCTGTTAGACTTCTTTGACTCATTGTGGTACATTGTTTTGATCTCAAGCGGAAATATGTTTAAGTTGGCCAGACAATGATAAAGAGCTGTTCCACCAACTTTTTTGGGGTAGTGTGGCTTGGATGGAGGGACCCAAGTTCGTTCAGCCTTTCGTGAGCAAACACCTTTTGTTCTGGTGTCATCCTTGTCAAACTTCGCACCTTCTCCACTGTGCCTTTTTAATAATGGACAGTTCTGGTCACTGTGTGATAAAACTGGTTTCTGTACAAATTATTTTTCTGTCCATTGGAATTTGACCCACTGTTACTTCCACTACTGCCTTGTTCCCTAATTATTGTCTTCTGTTTTTGTGTCCTTATCCCTAAATATCTTACTCCTTGGAAAGTTGTGTCTCTTTCCTGACAAAGTGCACCACTTCATGATTTTGTCTTGAAATTCAAATGCCAGTTGTGACAGTTCTTGCAGATTTATCAAAGTCATCTTTACTTTGTGACCACTGTCTTCATTAGCTATAAACCCTTACGGTTCTCCCAAACTTTGAATAGCAGTTAAGAACTGAGAGGCATAACTATCTACTTCATTAAGTAGATAGTAACACTAACACTAAATGTGTTGGTGTACAGCACATCTTTTCAATGTACCTTCAAATTTTGTTGCACTTGCATTATTTTTGACATTACAGGGCCTTTAGTACATTCCAGGTTGCTGTTGGGCTTAGGAACGTTATGCAGTTTTCCTTTCTTCTACAGAAGCTCTGATATGAATGTTTAAGTCTTTGGACAGGACCTCCTAACTTCCAGAAGTAGGAATAGTTTTGTCAATAACAAAAAGCTGGCATCCACACTAATTATACAAATGTACTTTTGTACTAAATGGATTCTTTGTGCATGAAAATTAACTATCATTTTTTCTCACTGAATTTGTGAAAAATGAAAACTTGCAGATTTGATGGCATTTGTGTGTGTAACTTATCCTAATTGCAGAGATGAAGTAGCTGCATATTTTGGGGATGAGGGGGAATAAAGTTGGCAAAAGACTACCTTTTTCAAAATAAATCAAATGGTTTGCACAGTAGTGTTGAATGATTTGGGGAATGTAAGTAAAATGGAATAAATTCCCCAGCAGAGTATCCTACTGGGAAAGGGCATATTGGTGGTTGGGATAGTACGTATAAGTGAAACCATTTATAATGTAACTAATGTACATCTCTCTACCAAGGGTTATGGTGGATATGAGCAGTCTGGTGGTGCTTCTGGATATGGACAAAGCCAAAGTGGGTATGGTTCAAGTTATGGACAAGGACAGTCAGGTATGCCATGGTTTTTGTCTGAATTGTAGCTTTCCCTGAATAAGGGTAGCTATATCAATGTAAATTTCACTTTCTATTTTACAGGGTTAAATTCTTCTCAATCTTCAACAGGCTATCGACAGAGTGGACACAGCTATGGAAGTGAGAGCTCCCATAATACTTACGGACAGCAACCATTGTATGGAAATTATGGGCAGCATTCAGATTCCCCTAGCAGGTAATGTCCCAGTAATTCACTCAATCACACACGTTTGTTTCTTTAATTGTATGGAATGTATCATATTTTTGGTCAGGAGTAAAATACTTCTTCAGACTGCTGGTCCTGGCTTGGTTTTTTAAAAAATCGCTGCTATCCTTTGCAGAATGCATTAGATTTCTTAATTGTCTATTTATTTAAAATTGCTGCCTTTAATTACCGCCTCATACTTTTTTGCATCTGGTTGTCATTTAAATCACATTTGCCTATGATTGCCATATTTTTGGAGTTCTTCAAAGTAGTGGCATTGCACCCTAGGGTATGTTCAGCCCTTCAATTTATCCCACCATCTGGAACCCCCAATGACTTGTGTAGGACAGTTCCTACTTAGAGTGCATTCCTTCTGGGAATGTAGCCTCATCAGAAAGTGCTGCTATTTTGGATTTGCCATGGTAAGAGTGACTTTCTTGAGAGCAGGATATTTAGAAAACTTCTTTCCCTTTCTCTTCCGCTACCCCAAAGAATTTTCACACCAATTATTCATAATTTTCAAGTTACAGTGCCCTTTGCACCTACCTCCTCCCAAACACCTTCACATGGTCCTTCTGTCAGATTCCAAGATCACATGTACAGTGCACAGCTGTTTACCATATCCCATGTCACCATGTGCAACAGGATTGGAGGATTACTTGTATACATTACAAGATTGTGTATAGCGCATGCCTTGCCAACTTCCTGTACCATTTAATGCCACACTTATATAACTAAATTTATTTTAGCCTAGGCAAATTTATTCTACTTACCCCTGATTGACTTATTGTAACATGGGATTGACTCCGAGCCCTGGTCCTCCCAATCCCGACTTCCACTTTGAACAGCTGCAGCACAAGAACTCAAACGGTAAGTAAACCTTCATCCTGCGGCTATTGCATGACCATTGTTAAAGTACACTTAATGTATTTGGGTGCAGAGTGCTCCTATCCACTACAATCCTGAATTCACATATGCAGTTGTGTAGTTGTACCTTCCCTAGCAATAACCCATTCCTGCTGTGCTGATTTGTATCTTGTTTCTGCTTTAAAATCATGTGTGAGCTGTATTATCAAATTGTGTTGAACAGACACTTGATACCAGGTTGTGGAGCAGTTTTTCATTTCGATTGAAATCCCATTGAAGCCAAGCTCATAACTTTATTCCACCATAATCTTAACTCTTGGAGCCCAGTGACCTTTTTTGGTTCCTAGGACAGGAGTTTACAGCATTATCTTTTCTGCTTCTCTTCCTCCTATTTGTTTTTGGTCATGCCACCTTGCACTGTAACTTTTCCCTGAAGCCTTAATGACCATGCTACTTTAATTTTTACCATTTCAAGTACAGGTTCCTCCGAGGACAAGACTGCATCCTTATCTCTTGAACACTCTATGAAATATCCTGTAATATGATGCAATTGGTGTTGCAGTTTTCAAAGCTTCTATCTGTAATTGAGAGCTTGTTTGTACTTGCTATCTGGTATTGAGCTTAGAATTATTTTTAAATTCCAGGTTGTCTACACTTTTCCTATAGCAGCTATATAATATTCAGCAGCCATCACTTTATTTACCTGATGCTTCAAAACTTGAATGAACCCAAGACTCTGTCTTGCCCCAACCTCGAGTCAATTAACAGGAAAGCTTTATGGAGCATTATATAAAAGGCTGAATGAATGGATGCTTGATAGGCACCCTGTAAATCATGACCCACTAGCTGCTCTGAAACCGGACTTAACAGTTAATTTCCCTAAACACTGAATAGCCTCTGAACACTCCAGCCAAATTCACCACCTCGGATGGGAACAGTGCGATAATTAGAACAGTGCCTCTGACTGCTAGATAAACCTTGGTCACCAACTAAGAAAAATGTTGGATAGTCCATTTAATAACAACTTCTTTTACAGCTATGGCTCAAAGTCTGAGACACAATATAGTACCCAGCAAAGCCAACCAAGTTACAGCCACTCCACTTCGTATCATCCACCTCATGACAACTACGGCCAACAGACCTCAGGAGGTAAGGGCAATGGGGAGCTGTAGAAACATTTGGTATTTTTTTTAAATATACTAATCCAGTACTGTGCATGTGGGAGAGTCAGAGTGAATGGGATGAATTATGGGTAAAAGTTGATAATGAAAATTTTCTTCACTTGTTCAGTGAAAGTTTTTGAGGGCGGAGGGGTAGAGAGGGGAAGCAGGTCCAAGTTGAGGCCACATAACTGCTTATCTTGGAAACTTATTTGAAAAATTGAGCAAAGTATTAATTTTTGAGAATGGAAGCTTCTGTAAATTACAATTAGTATTTTTTTAAAATAACTAACTAGAGATGCTTCAAGTGACAATTGTTAATAACCATTGAATTTTCTTTCCAACTCCAAGATGACTATGAGCAAGATAGACCTAGCAGGAGTAAATTTGGAGATGACAACCGGAGCTTTGGCAGATCACAGGGTAATGGAGGTAGAGGTCGTGGAGGATATGGTCATGGTGGCTTTGACGGTGATGGTAGAGGGGGACGTGGTAGAATGGGGTAGGTGCTTCTTCATTATATTTAATTAAAAACATGCCTGTCAAGTCACATCTTAACAGAATCTGTTCCATGTTGTATAGAATATGGGAGTTAATTTATGTACTGTACTGTACTTGATTTAAATTAACTTTTAAACTGGAAAGTTGTGTAGTTTCTACCATTTGGTAGATGACACTAGTTAAGACAAATGATTTCTAACCTAGCTGTTAAAGCTTCTCTAAATTTGTGCCACTGCATATTGTGTAAGTGACTGTTGTCTATGTTCATAAAATTAATGGAAATCTAGCTTTGCAATTTTTAATAGATCATTCTGGTACTTGGATGTGTTGACTTGTTTCATAGCTAATTGTTATGACAGTCTGAAATATCAGAGTGGTTATCTTCTTGTATGAGTCCATATGCTATTTAGACTGCTTTTCAACCACAAACTTGTCTGCTCTATCCATCTTAGTGTATATACAGATACTTGAGCAATAATACTGCCATGGTCACTTGAATTTAATAAAATGTAAAAGCATTTGTATTACATGCTGCACTTCAGTATGTGGAAGCTTTCAGATTTGGGCTGGGCTACACTGAGCAAATGGAGTGACTTGAATTCAAGTCATAGCTTATAAGGTCCAGATCTTGCATGGTCTCGGCTACTGTTTAAAATTGCTTTCGAGGATGAAATGAAAAATTCCTTTGTGCAGGAGCTCCAAATGAACTAGACTCTTTGAACAAACGCGAAGTGAACTGTTATTTGGCTTGCCTTGTCCAAGATCTCTTTAGATATTGAAAGTGTTACAATTCAAAATATTTCTATACCTAGACTGAGGCAACAATGTTTAATCTTAAACAAGGAACAAAAACAGGACTGAGGAAGGGTCACCAGACCCAAAAAGTTAACTCTGGATTTTTTTTTCTTTACAGATGCTGATAGACCTGCTGAGCTTTTCCAGCAACTTGTTTTTGTTCCTGACTTACAGCATCTGAAGTTCTTTTGGTTTTTGTTAACTTTAAAGTTATTTTAATTGTTTTCAGCCATAGGTTCATTTTTTTAGAGTAATGTGACTAGTTTTTGTTTAGTTTTATGAAGCACTTATTCATTTAAGAAATACAAAACTTTAACAGGGGCGGCACGGTGGCCCAGTGGTTAGTCAGGAACCCGGGTTTGGTTTCACCCTTGGGCAACTGTGTGGAGTTTGTGCATTCTCCCCGTGTCTGCGCGGGGTTGCTCTGGTTTCCTCCCATGGTCCAAAGATGTGCAGGCTAGGTGGATTGGCTGTGCTAAATTGCCCATAGTTTTCATGGATGTGTAGATTAGGTGGGTTGTAGGGGAATGGGTCTGGGTGGGATGCTCTGAGGGTCAGTGTGGACTTGTTGGGCTGAAGGGCCTGTTTCCACACTGCAGGGATTCCATGATTTTTAATACCATTCCTTCTATAAATATTGATTACTGCAGCTAACAAAGCTAAGCTTGGTGAAATAAATATGGTTAAGCTGCATTTATTTGTTGTTGAGCCTCCCGAGGTGATGCTCTTTGTCCATCTGTGTAAATGATACCTGACGACCTAAGGCTGCTGCACCAAAAGACATGTGGCTTCCTCTGCAATACAAATCTATAATTGTTTTGCTATCTAAGTTGCTGTATGGTTTATTTTGATAAAATTAATTACCATCCATTTAATGTCCAAGTTCAAGATCCTATTTTCACACTAAAGTGGCACTTCTGAATGCTGCACTGTTCAAAAGTGTTACATTCTTGGGTAAGTTTGTAACCTGGTGGTCTTTTAATGTGGGAGTTCCTGTGTCAAAGCTATGTTTTGTGATTGTCGAAGCTGCCAAAAATACTAAATCATTCAGTTGTCATAGGTTGTAACCACCAACCCCTCCAAGATTGTTGTGCACATTGTTGGCATGCTGACCATGACATTTTCTCCCAGTTTGGGAAGTTGATTTCATGCACAGACCTGAAGCCTGCACAGCAAAAAGATGACTATTACACTGGATGTAATTAGCTTAAACAGCTGCTCTCTCAGTTGCACTGGGACCTGAGCTGAATAAGTTCATATTGCATTTTGTCCATGGTGGAAGCAGTTATTTGAACTGTCCAATACAATGGGATTTTTGAGTCCCAAACTGCCTGTGAATGGAAAAGCAGTATTAACTCTCTCTCTACTATTTTGGTTTTATGCTTCAGATAGGATTTTAGTGACTTTTCTACATTGAAGGTGCAGGACCACTTTAAAAGTGGGTCTACTGCAAATACTGGTTAGAATCTGCAGATTTTAACATGTAGGTTCTTTCAGTAAACTAATGATCTCCCAAATTAACTAGTGTTATGCCTCAAGCTGGGTTTGAGTTTGCATGACATGTGGCTAACACTTCTGTAGTTGAGCATCCTAATTTTTGGAAACTAGAGAAATGAGTTGTGTTTTTACTTTTACGTTGGTCACTATTTAATGTTGATGCTATCCTTTTGATTTAAATTTATGCCAGTTTATCTCCAGGCAGGACCATACTAGCAGATTTATTCAGATGTTGCATTTATTGTGATCTCCTTGCTGAGAAGGCAGGGGAGGTTTGAATCCACCAGGAGTAAATCATTTGTTTTTGCTCTGTCTTCT
The DNA here is from genome assembly GCF_021869965.1 of Rhincodon typus. NCBI lineage: Eukaryota > Metazoa > Chordata > Chondrichthyes > Orectolobiformes > Rhincodontidae > Rhincodon > Rhincodon typus. The sequence continues at coordinate 18,427 of NW_025967965.1, forward strand.
GAAATACTGTAGGAATTGGACATTTGTAGGTATACATTGCAATTATGGTGTGCTGACACTTGTCAGTAACCTTAATATATTTCACAAGATTGTGGTATGTTCAGAGTTCTTGAAAGAATAACTTGTGTGGAACAAAGTCTTTTTTGCCTCTTTTCCATGTTGCAGTGCTTTTTTTGTAATTGTTTTATTGTTGCATATGTTCAGTGCATTCTACTGTGCAAGCAGTAATGTCAAATTTATGTAATCTATGAAAATGCTAAGTAAGTGTTATTTGTTTGAAATATTGTGCATTTCGTTCTGCCATGAATGAGGTTCTAAGCCATCTGCAGTGAAATTTTCGTAGAGGCTGCAACGTAGCTCCAATTTGCAAAAAGTGGATTGCGTTTAGATTTATTCAGTATATATTCAACTTGTGCCTAGGTACAGTGAGAAGTGGATGGAGTTACTGCCTGCACAGGAAAAAGTGAGACTTAGGGTTTTTTCTAAACAAATCCAATCTGATGACCTTAAATTTTTCATAAGGTCATTGTTCACTTGTCAGTTCATAAAGCACTACAACTGAAGGCTTACTGTAACTGGTGATCCTTGGCCTTAGTGGTCCGTTTATTAATAGTTGTAATGGAGGGTATTTTTGGGTGTATATTGTTCTATTGTGCTCGCCTTTTGGTTTATGATTGGGCAGTGCTGCAAATGAGAGAATTCAGCATGGTTTTTCCTGATCGTGAGTGGGAGCAAGTGAAGCAATGCCATCTAAATTTGAACTAACATAAGATGCATTATGCAAGTAAAGTTGCTATAATAAAGCTGTAGAATTTTTATCCTCCCCAGGGAAGTGTCTGGTTTCCACTTGATCAAGTATTTGGAACACTAATCAAAAGTTCAGGGTGAAAAATAATGGTCACCAATCTTCCAAACGTGTTCCTCAGCAATGCACTATTGCAGTCACTAATCTTGCCATTGGAAGCTGTTGAACTCGGCTATTGTACTGGGGTGTTCTATCGGTTTGTTTAGAAGTAGGCCAAAACAAACGTCAAATGTGTACAGCTTCTAGCTAAAGATTTGGGAGTTGCTTCTGCACCTGGGTTTGTAGTAATTTCATCTTCACTGGTAAATATTGAATTGGTCTCTTTAAACTAGTGTATTTTCTTATCTCGGTTGCTCAGCTGATCCTGCTAGCCCTGCAGCTAATTATAACTCGACATAGAATTAAACTTCCCTCTTGTCTATTAACTGGTAGATGTTTCAGTACTGAAATAATAAAAGTTGAAAATGCTAGGAATTGTCATTATTTTAGATTTCCAGTATCCAAAATACTTCTGTTTTGAATTCTTGGGCCAGCATTTATTGTCAGCCTGAAGTGCCTGTGTGAAGCTGGTGGTGAAGATTGTTTTAATATTTTCTAATTAAGGTAGGAGGTAAGGACATTTTTGTCCAAGGGTGAAATAGTTCAGTTATTTAAGACTGGACACAATGCATATTAGCAGTAGGTTCACTTGCTCAACTTCTTTTTCTTCCCTTGGTTTTGAATGTGGACCTGAATATACGTATTTGGATTCTATTTTAAAGGTTCTGTTTTAAAGACATTCATATCACTCAAAGTACCATAGTTTAGTTCTTCAAACTGTCAATTTGGATGTAGGATATACCTTTCTTTCAGTTTGTGGTTAGTGTAAATTTTGGCACAATTAATGAAACTTTTAAACCCAAACTTAAAAGTGAAGTTCAAGGACTTGGCTTATACTGGTTATGGCACACACTCTCATTGGTTATACTACGTACTAATGACTGTGTACTTTAATTCTTAACCATGCACTCATGTAAGAAAAAAAAAACTTCTTGTAATATTATTAAACTTGCTTTGTTAACTTGCTCTTTTTTTTTTGTGCCACATGTTTGAATGAGTGAGCTAGTATGCTTCTCAACCTCAACTGAATTTCATGCATTTCACACACCTGTGGCCTCTGAAGCTTAAACTCATAAATTGTTAAAGCTGTTCCAGTAGCCTTGGTCATATTTAAAGCAAATGGTCCAAAAGTCTTCTGGCCAACTTGTTTTGAGTAAATTGTAACATAGCTAAGGGCTAAATAATAGGTTTACTCTAGTGGAACTCATTTTGAAACATGGTTTCACTTGCCCTAACGCTAGACACTAAAATTGGGTAATCTCATCAATTCTGAAGTTCGTTGTTGCTGTTAAAGTTTCTGCAATCTCCTCTGGGGATTTTGAATGACCTGGTTACTCAACTTGTGACAGTAATTATCAAAACTTTCATTATACCAAGATAAAGCCTTTTGGTTTAAACCTTTTAACTGGCATGAGGAAATCATCACTTCTTCAATTTCTTTTTCCTCTGCAGTGGTGGTGATCGTGGTGGCTTCAATAATTTTGGTGGTAAGTTTTGAGTATTAGAACTGTTATAAGTGAAATTCTGTATGAAGCCTGTGACATAAAGCCACCATTTCCTCATAATTTTCAGTGGGAATGTTTGGTATATACCAGCCTGGAAACATAGTGATAGGTTCAGCTAGCAGCAGTGTTGAGACTTGATCCTAAGTTTTGGGCTGGGGTCTGAATGTGGAAAGAAGCATGGAGGCGATGGGTGGTGAAAATGAGACTAGATGCAACCTTCCACAATTGATACTAGAGATGCACAATCTACTAGAAAACAAACTAGGGGCTTGATATTTCAATCCCATCACTATTCCTTCCAGTCTGTGTAGGTGCTTGTGGCGTGAGTAGCAACCTGGAAACTATTGAACAGGTTGCTCTTCTCTTAAGGTGCTGTGGAACCATTTAAGATTCTGTGTTTTAAAATGAACTGACCTTCTAAATTTCTGTTGTTTATCAATGGTCCTATCTCGTAATGGGTAGTGCTTGTTCAGATATCTCTGTAATCATCCAATATAACATCAATTTGAAACTTGCTACTTATTGCACCTCAAGTGTTTACTTTTGGGTAGAAACAGCTGTATTTGCTTAAAATAAATATGCTGGGAAGGGTGTGGAGGGAGAACCATCAATCTGATAAATTGGGATTTATCAAAAAGCATTGTTTTGTCTAACTAGCTTTGTAAACGTGTTTTGTTTTGAAACACTGCATTAAATTTTGTGCTAAGTCTTCAGTTTGTGCTAGAGTCTATAGAACAAGGTCATGATATTTAGCAATAGAAGTTGGCTGAGTGGCATTATCCAGAAGAGTGTTTGGTCCTGGCAATATTCTGAATTCAGTCTATGTGACTGTGTCTTCT
>NW_025967965.1:22074-25000 GCF_021869965.1 Rhincodon typus
CCTGCTCCTCTGCTGCTTGGCCTGCTGTGTTCATCCAGCTCTACACCTTGTTACCTCGGATTCTCCAGCATCTGCAGTTCCTACTATCTCTGTGAATAAGTTCACTTAGTTTTGTCTACTGATACTCACTCACCTGCTATAGAGTCCAACATCAGACAGTCAAACTGTACGTAGGCATTAAAACTAATTTCAGATGCTTTTGTTCTGTCAGCCAATACATAAAGGGCAAATCCCTTTTCACACTTAAGTGTGGGCACTGTTGGGATGCAATCAATATGGTTTAGGCTTCACCTTGAAGAAATGAAGCAGCATGCATGCCTAACGTGTGTATCTTTTTCTGGGAGGTTAATTCTGGACTTAATAAATTCAATGGCCATTGTTCATGGTAGTAAACCAAAAAGGGTTAAATGATTGTGGTTGTCTTTTATGAATGCTCCCAATAAATGCCATTTAAAACAGTGTGCAACTTCATTTCATTCTACAATGTTAGAAAAAAAAGTAGTTTCAGGCTCCCTTTCTTCTTTCCAGGCTCAAGAGATCGTGGGCAAGGACCTAATCCTGGTAGGCAAACTTCAATATTCTGCAGAAGAGTGGTGCTTCTGCCATTGCTTTCTCTAAGTAGTTACTGCAACTAGTTATTACCTTGATATTTGCAGGACTTTAATTCACCTGACATAATTGTGGAGCTATTTATCGTCTCCACTAAACCAATTTGTTAAAATGAAATTCTTGTTGACTGCAAGCTGAAATTTGAAATATTAATCCTATTTTCTGGTTTCTTGCTTTTCAATTCAGTATCTATCACCCGAGGATCCTTGTTTTGAACAGTCCATTAAGTACAACGTGCTTTCTTTCATGATTCATTTTTACCTAGTTCCATGATGTGTTGAGTTATATTTGGTATAGATTCACCAAAATTGTACTTCAAAGGGGAGCAAAGTGCTTGCGTTTTCAGTATTTCAACTTAGCCTCGGAACCAGATATTCAAGGTTTTTATAATGACTAGCAAGATGATAACACTTCTTTTTTAAATATCCACAGCTTCTGATGACAACGCTGATAACAACACCATTTTTGTCCAGGGTCTTGGAGATGATGTGACAACTGAACAAGTTGCTGATTTCTTTAAACAGATTGGCGTGATTAAGGTTTGTATGTCTGTCTAATTTTATCATTCTGGGGAAGGGTATTGAATGATCATTATTATCGAACATCATTTCATTAATAGATTAATAAGAAAACTGGAAATGCCATGATCAACCTTTATACGGACAAAGTTACAGGCAAACTAAAAGGTGAAGCGACAGTGTCTTTTGATGACCCACCATCAGCAAAAGCTGCGATTGATTGGTTTGATGGTAAGATCCTTTTTATATTGGATTCACATTCCACCGAACTTCTGGACCATTGGCCATTTTTTTTTTCTTGGGCAGTGGGTTGCACTACTAAATGTTATGGTCCATAATAATGAAGTATTATGCAATTGACTAAACTTGTGTAATCTAACACATTGCATATGTTTTTAGTACATTTTGTTTTTCTTAAAGGGCAACTTTGTTTCCATTGTAGTACAGTCATGGTGAAATCTTTTTTTCGCCCCACTGTGACCTGCTTTTCTTTAGGATGTGAGATAAACCGTTTGGCAGCATCTCCAATCAGAAGGATTTCATTGACACATTTGATAAACCTGGATGTAGAAATTCATAATGCATGATGATATGATTTGCATTTAAATATCTTCGATGTGATTTAATGATGCAGTCTGACAACGTAACCGCAGCAAGTGTCAACTTACAAATAAGCATGTGAAACTGAGTTCAGTAGCCCTGCTGACACAACTGTTTTCTTTTAGGAAAGGATTTCCATGGAAACACAATAAAAGTTTCCTTTGCAACAAGGCGATCAGAGTTTGTACGAGGTGGTAGAGGCGGTCGTGGAGGTATACAAATTTGTCTGTATGACAATTTTAACACTTAAAAATTAAGCTAAATAGTCCCTGCAAAATGTGACTTATGGAGGGGCTCTTTTGCTTGTTTGTTTTTTGTTTTAAACAGGTCAAATGGGCAGAGGTGGTCGTGCTTTTCAGGGTGGTGGTGGTCCAAGAGGTGAAGATTGGACTTGCCCAAATCCGTAAGTGGTTTTTTAAAGCAGAATTTCAGTTTTTTTTTTTCCCAATGTCACAGTTGTTAGCTTAATATCTCAGAACAACAAAATTTCAGAACATGCTAATTTACAACTAAGACTAACTTAAAGTATAATTTGAAATTCTAGTTAACCCAACTGTTTGGGTGTAAACCAATTTTATTTCTTCTAGGTCATGTGGTAATGTCAACTTTGCTTGGAGAAATGAATGTAACCAGTGTAAAACTCCTAGAGGTGATGGTGGTATGTATTGTTTGTTTGTTTTTTTTGAAAGCATGTTTTTAATCTTTTTTGTCTTGTATTTCCCAAAGCTTTGAAAGAGGGTTGCATTATGTATTCCTTTTGATCACCCAGATGCCTAAATCCTTCAATTAGTAAGGGTACTTTTAAAGTATAGCCACTCTTGCTATTTGTGGAAACTTGTACTGTATACTTGAGTAAACTGTTCTTGTGACATTTTGATTTGTGTCTCTCTGGGACACTGATAGTGATTCTCCTGCTCCTCTCAATGATAGTGCCATCCACTGATCAGACAAATGAGATTTTTGTTTTGATGTTTTATCCAAAACCTGGACTCCAATAGTGTAACATTCCAACAGTTCTGCATTGAAGTACCTATGGTAGTGGTAGCAGTGGTATGGCGTTTGTACCCACACCCTTTTTTAATTCACAAGTGAAACTGCTTCCCACTAAGCATCAGGTGAACTAACTTCTATGGCTGGATTTTATAGATGACTCTAGAATTATTCAAATCCAAAATGCCACACTTCACCACTACTTTTGA
>NW_025967966.1:0-15467 GCF_021869965.1 Rhincodon typus
AGGGGAAAGATTTAAAAGGGACCTAAGGGGCAACTTTTTCACGCAGAGGGTGATGTGTGCATGGAATGAGCTGCCAGAGGTAGTGGTGGAGACTGGTACAATTACAACATTTAAAAGGCATCTGGATGAGTATATGAATAGGAAGGGTTTAGAGGGACATGGGCCAAATGCTGACAAATGGGACTAGATTAATTTAGGATATTTGGTCGGCATGGACAAGTTGGACCGAAGGGTCTGTTTCCATTCTCTGTACAGCTGTACGACTCTAAAACAGACTATCTGCTAACGTTGTGTTTATTTTTTTATATGGGCCTGCCTTGGACTGTCTTTGCCAAGTGATAATATGCACCCTCTCCTTTAGTGCAAATTCAGTCCAAACTACTTTTTTACTTTTGTGTCAAGCAGTAGTTACGTGGAGATGTTAGTGGGGATTTCACACCGTCCACAGTCTGCGCTGAACTTCTGGCTCAGGAAATCAGTAGATTTATTGAACAGTTTTGACGGACAGGACCATTCTGTCCTGTATTTGACAACAATGAAAGGCAGTTCAAGGTTCCATACACAATCAGCTTCATCTCAATGCCTTGATCATTTCCATAAACAGAATATTCCTCCCCTATTGTAGGATTTCAAGCTGCACTAGACTTAACGATTTTTGTTCTGAAATTTCAAAAGCTGAAAATCAATCTGGAAATGTGAAAACGCAAAGACTCATCATCTGATATGGAAAAGATAGGTTAACATTTCAGGAGATATAAAGACTGGATGTCATCAGATATTAATTCTGGTGTTGTAAGAAGCTTTCCCTATGAACAACGCATAGGTTTCCCCAAATTGGCACTTCCAGGAAATGAGCTTGCCAGAAAAAAATACAGAAAACCTTTGGAGAGGGAAGCAACTACCACTCAATCCACCATGTGTTATAGATCGTTGTTATGACGATTGTCAGTGGAACCCAGTCAGGTTACAAGTAGGGAATATTGTGAAATAGTGCCGTTATAGAGTTGTACAGCATGGAAATAGATCCTCCAGTCCAACTCGGTAGCAGCAGTGTGTACTATCTACAAGATGCACTGCAGAAATTCACCAAAGATCCTCAGACAGCACCTTCCAAACCCAAGACCACTTCCATCTAGAAGGACAAGGGCAGCAGATAGATGGGAACACCACCACCTCAAGTTCCCCTCCAAGTCACTTACCATCCTGACTTGGAAATATATCGCCGTTCACTGTCACTGGGTCAAAATTCTGGAATTCCCTCCCTAATAGCATTGTGGGTCAACCCACAGCAGGAGGACTGCAGCAGTTCAAGAAGGCAGCTCACCACCACCTTCTCAATGGGCAACTAGGGATGGGCAAGAAATGCTGGCCAGCCAGCGATGCCCACATCCCACAAAATGAATAGGAAACAAAACCTGAAAAACCAGCAACCTGATTGCCCACTTGTATAAGTGGGGTGTTAAGACCAGAAAGCATCATTTGGGAGGGTAGAAGGAGCTGGTGTTTCTCTCAAACTCCATTCTCCCTGTCAGGTGTGCCATCTGCTGCTGTTTTATGTGTTGGAAGATTGTTTGTTTGTTTATTTTTCATGTAATGTCATTAAAATACAAATAAATTTGCATGAATAATATTTTTCAATTCTGGCATAGCGAGAGGCCTGTCATATTATTACCGAGTACCAGGTGCTGAAGAGGGCTCGAGGGTGGGGAAAATTTAAGTTTCCTCCCCAGGTTAGGACCAGCCCTGAAGCTTTCACGCTGCCGAAATGATCTGAGCCACAGAACTGGTTGACCATCCAACAGCTTGTAACCACAATGCAGGATTTTGCTAATGAAACCTAACTCGTTGGCAAATGATTTGTGCATCCCCCCCGCCCCCCCCACCTTTCCCCTGCATTAACTGTTTCAAGTCAAGAGTAACCCCTTTCCCTCCCCACCCTACATTACATTTCTCTCCTCTTTTTAAAAAAAAATCACCCCTCTCCCATTATAATCTCATTTTGTGTTGTAAAAGTATCTGCCCTTTCCCTCCCACCCAGTCCTTATTTTCATTTGGTTTTGAATGGGTGTTCAACTGCTCACCACACAGCCCCTTCAAGCTCATCTGGATGCAGGGCACTTAACTACAACACCAGTGTGTGCGATCTTTGAAGTTTAACCATGGGAATTTCTTAAGTGAAGAGGGCTGTTCGTGGAAAGCAGCAAGCTGTGCGGAGCCCACAGTATGTTAATATTTGTCAGACTCAATTTTGTTTCTAAACGCGTTGCTCCCTGCGCAAAAAAAAAACTTGAGTGCTTTTTTTTAACAAGAGGGAAAATCGATACAGAATCACTAGTTGGGGGCTGGGCAGCCTCAATGCTCTCTTGCTTTAGAGACACACCACATTTGGCACTTACCAAATCACATTACAGGCTTTCAAACGGTGGAAAATGATGAGCAGCCGGACGATTCAGTGAGCAGTGCAGCTGCAGACTGAACCTTTCCAACACGAAGAGGAAAAAAGTTGTGTCTTTTTTTTTTAAAGAAATCTTTTTCCAAGAGCAATAATGAAGTTAATTTGTGTAAAATATTTAGAAGAGGAAAATCAAAACGGGTTGGCCGAAAGCCATGCAGAGCATTATGAGGATTTTTGTGTGTCGCCTTTTGTAAGGGAGCCTTTTGGAAGATGAGTGCTGAGAAGCACAGTGACCGAGAATAGCGGCTTGACTTCTGCTAGGGGCTTTCAATCAGGGAATACAAGCCTGAAGGATGGCTGGATGAAATAGTGATGGGGTCAGCGTGTGAAAGTCCCGTGTTTTACCTTGAATATACTTTTTGGGAGGGTTGGGGGTTGGGATGAAAGCACAGGGGAATGAGAGGAACATGACATGTCAGATCAGAGATGGCCATTCAGCCCATCGTTTTCATTTCTGACCAAACTACTCTTTACCTGGGGATGTTGACGACCCATAGGGGAACAACACAAGTCCATGAAGCGTAGAGTTGTTAGGAATGCAAACGTTTCAGAAAGATGTGTTTTCTTTCTTCACACTCATGGGATGTGGGGGTTGCTGGCTGGGTTAACATTTATTGCTGGTCCCTAGTTGCCCTTGAGAAGGTGGTGGTGAGCTGCCGCCTTGAACCCATGCAATCCACATGCTGTAAGTTGACCCTTAGGGAGGGAATTGCAGGATTTTGCCCCAGCGATACTGAAGGAACGGTGATATATTTCCAAGTCAGGATGGTGTGGTGTGGAGGGCAAATTGCAGGTGGCGGTGTTCCCATGTACCTGCTGCCCTTGTCCTTCTAAATGGAAGTGATCATGATTGGAAGGAGCTGTCTAAGGACCTTTGGTTATATTCTGCAGTGCATCTTGTAAATAGTACACACACACTGCTGCTATTGAGCATTGGTGGTGGAGGGAGTGGATGTTTATGGATGTGATGCCAATCAAGCGGGCTGCTTTGTCCTGGATGGTGTCGGGCTTCTTGAGTGTTGTTGGGGCTGCACTCATCCAGGCAAGTGGAGAGTATCCCACACACTCCTGACTTGTGCCTTGGAGATGGTGGACAGGCTTTGAGGAGTCCGGAGCGGACATGCTTGCTGCAGTACTTCTAGCGTCTGAGCTGCTCTTGTAGCCACTGTTTGTGCAGCAAGTCCAGTTGAGTTTCTGGTCAGTGGTAACCTTCCAGGATGTTGTTTAGTGGAGAATAGTGATGGGCATGACATTGGTTAGCTTGTTCTTTTACTGGAGATTGTCACAGCCACACAAATGCTAGGCAACTTGTTAACTCCAGCCTGGATCTTGTCCAGGTCCTTGCTGCAAGTGATGAAGTGACACACAAAAGACCTACAGTTCCCAAGGTTAAAAGTGTAATATTCTTGGTCTTGTTGTGCTGCTGAAGGATATTTACAGAGTCTGCTGAGGTAAGGAGAGCAATATGTTTCATTTATGAAACATTTGACTGTGCCTTCATTTGCCACAAGGCTGCAAGAGAGAGTAAGATGAGGTGATGTTGCATCACATCTTGTGATGATACGTGTTGAGTCCATGAGCACGTCAGACACAGCAAAAAGCTGTGGAGTTGCATGCCACGATGACCTTCGTTGTCCCAACAACGCATTGTCTAGACTGTATTTGACGGCTTGTGACCATCAATCCTCTGTTTACAGTTCTTGAAAGAAATCCTTAATGTAGCATTTCCTCTTCACTGCATTTGTCCCAGGTGTCAACTCGGGAAAGATCAAGCTTGTCCATTTTTCTGTAAGATTGGTGCTGTTTGCTTCTCCGTGTTTTACTCGTGTCCCGATGGTGGATGGGATTATTGAGGAAAAGCTGATAGCTGTGAGGTCTAGCAGCTATGATAGTTGCTATGATAGACTAGCTACATCTGTAAAGTGGCTGTAAGAGCAGGGTGAGAGGCTGTGCGAGTGTCCCATTTTCCAAGACTTTCCACCCAGTGACACAACTCCAGTGAGGATTCTGTTGGAATGTTAGCTGCATGGGTGCAGCTACCGCAATGTATGACAAACTGGAAAATGTCTGGAGCCCAGCAGCTTGACTTGATCCGTACAGTATCTACAGAGTGCACTTCAGCAGCCTCCCTCGTATTTATTCATCCACAGGACTGGGAACCCTTGAACTGTTGCAGTCCTTGAGGAAATGTCATGCCCGGAGTGCAGTTGGGTAAGGATTTTCAGGATTTTGATGCACCATCCGTGAACGAAATAGCGATTCAGTTCTGAGTCGCTTTGGTGTGTGACTGGGAAGGGAAGTGGTGCCAACTGCCTGCTTTAAGGTGGCAGAGATCATGGACTTGGAGAGTGCTGCTGAAGAAAACAGTGTAAGTTGCTGCTGCTCACCTCTGCATGTGATACCCGCTACAGCTAGCGTGCCCTAGTGAAGGAGGCAATGGCCTAGTGGTATTATCATTGGACTGTCAATCCAGAGACCCCAGGGGAACCAGGTTTGAATCCCACTGCTGCAGGTGGTAGAATTTGCATTCAATAAACATCTGGGACGAAGAGTCTAAGGACGACCATAAATACATTATCGGAAAAACTTATCTGGTTCACTAATGCCCTTTAGGGAAGGAAACTGCCATCCTTACCTGGTCTGGTCTATGGCCTACTTGTGGCTCCAGACTCTCAGCAATATGCTTGACTCAACTGGGGATGGGGAGCAACTAGCAATGCCCTCATCCCTGAAATGAATGAATGGGCTACTTTGTCGATTTTGTTTCGATGATGCCCCAACCGTTGGATCTCTGCTGTGAAGAGCACAAGCAGTGAGGCATGTCGGGGGCACAGCCCAGTCTGAACTGAACACCACAACAAGAACTACAGTGATTCAAGAAGAAAGTCCACTATTAGCTTGCTTCGGCCAACTGGGTATGGGCAGCAAATGTGGAAATGTGGCCTTGCTGTTGTTGCACATATCCTCGAACAAGTTTGAAGAAACACTCCAGAAAACACCTTTTTATCATGTTTGGCCTGATGTGTTTTTTCTTTTTTTTTTGGAAGAAATTCCTTGTTTTGTGTTGGAATGGTTATAAATTCCATTTTACACTGCTCTGTCTTGATGTGACAACCAACCAGGATTGCTATCTAGGATCTTGCCAGCAGTAGATCGTGTTGTGATGATGTCGAGCAAACCGAATGCATTGTTTGACGTAGTCCAAATCTAAACCATGTGCCTCATTCACCTTTTTTTTTGAGTGCAGGAGTTTTTCAATAAACACATCATTTGTAAGTTCTCTGGTTGTATACGACAGCAAGCCCAGAGATAGAAGTTACACGCTGCAGATTTACTGAGCAAGATAACTCTGTGTGGCTTTGAAAATAACAGAATGGGAACCCCCAAGAAAACTTCAGAGTGTAAAAACCAAATTAATAACGTCCGGAACTCAGTTTTTGTGGTATGTTCACTTAGCCAAAGATTGGTTAATTGCACAGAGTGGATAAAATTGATAAGCTGGTTCTAATGAACTGTAGCTCATTATTTAGCAATAAGCCAAATGGGGAAAACTATTTTGTTTCCCATGCATGTGGTTTTGATCAGACCCTTGCTCTGAGCACCAGTAACTGTGTGTAATTTCTCAATCCATTGCTAGAACCTTATCCCTGTCCTTTTGTTTCTGGATTGACAGCAATTTGGGGGAAATAAAGGCAGCCCCTGGATTGAGGAGTAATGACCAGTTTCTAGAATGTCTTCTCATTACAGTTTGTCTCTTCTCAACGCACTGACTCCTGTTGGACAGGCATCCACTGTCCTTCAATATCTTGATCAAGTAGCCACCCTTGAATGGTGAGCCTTAATGCTGAAAGTTGTCGGCACCTTGGTCTAGCTCAAGTGCCCTCCCCTACCCGGTCCTCCCAACCAAGGGGCACTGCCGATCGATTGTGATATGGAACATGCTGCAACTTTTGTCTGTGTGGAATTTGCACGTTTTCCCCGCGTCTGTGTGGGTTTCCTCCCACAGTCCAAAGATGTTCAGGTTAGGTGCATTGGCCATGTTAAATTGCCTTGTGGTATCCAAGGATGTGCAGGCGAGGTGGATTGGCCATAGGAAATGCAGGGATAGGGTGGGGTGGGTGCTGTTTGGAGAGTCAGTATGAACTCGATGGGCCAAATGCCCTGCTTCCACACTACGGTGATTCCGTGCTTCTATATTTCTTTTCCTTTGCTCAGGGCCACTTTCAGTCTTTGGATGACCTGAGACTAGTTCATGTTGCTAAACATTTGTCACTTGACATCAGGAGAGGGAGTTCATCCTATGTGTGTCAACTGCTTTAGTTAGAACATTTAGGGACCCAAATGGTGGAGACTAAGTCATTCTTGAAATCTAGAGAAGTTGAGGACTTCGCTGAAGCTTAAGTTGCAAACTCTTGCCCCATTGCATTTTCAGTGTAACTATTTATTTGTGCATATTGGAAATCTGGGTTTCCTCTCAAAGATTAAATGTGGGGTTACAGGGATAGGATGAGTCTGGGTTGGATGGTCTTTGGAGGTGCAGTGCAGACTTGATGGGCCGAAGGGCTCTATCTGCAATGTAGGAATTCTGGAATTCTATAATTCTAAATTGATTGATTACAATTGTGCATTGAATACAAGATGAATTATTATGATAAAGAATTGGGTGGAGAGTTTTTGGAATTTCTGCCTTTAAAAGGCAGAGAATGCAGAATCTTTAAGTATTTTCAAGGCAAAGGCAGATAGATTTGTGATTTCCAAGGAGATGGAAGATTATTTGGGGATGTGCAGGAACGTAGAGTTGAGGTTAGTACAAAGTCAGCCATGATTTTATTTGAATGGTGAAGAAGGCTAGAGAAACCAAATGGTCTCCTTTTTTTGTTCCTTGTTCGTATTGTACATTTGGGACAGTGGATTGCGAGGGTTGGAAAAGTAACCTTTTTCAGTACCATTAACTTTTAACATTTTTAATATCCTAGCAACACTGTATAAAGACTTCATAGAATCTCTACAGTGTGGAAACAAACAGGCCCTTTAGCCAAACAAACAAGTTCGCACCAATCCACAGAGCATCCCACCCAGATCCATCCCCCTAATCTACACATCCCTGAGCACTATGGGGCATTTAGCATGGCCAATCCACCTAACCTGCACATCTTTGGACTGTGGGAGCAAACCAGAGCACCCTGAGGTAACCCATGCAGACACAAGGAGAATGTGTAAACTCCACACAGACAGTCGCCCGAGGCTGGAATCGAACCCGGGTCCCTGGCGCTGTGAGGCAGCAGTGCTAACCACTGACCCACCGTGCCACACTTGTTACAGTTGAGTAGAGAAGTTGTTTCCACTTGCAGTCAAGTCCAAAACTGAAAGCCATAAACATCACTAATAATTGCAAGAGGGAGTTTGGGGAAGTTTCTTTACCACAGGGTGTGGTTAAGGTGACTGACAGAGATGCATTAAAAGCCAGGTACACATGAGAAAGAAGAGTCAAGAATATTAATAAGGTTATGTGAAAGAATAACAAAAGAAATACTGACTGAATTCAGTTTTTCGCTTGGAATGTGTAAGAAATTGTGTTAATTTGGAATGAGCAGACTGCTTTTCACCATTGGGTGTTGTTAGCCCTGTATTCCTTACGTGGTACTAGTAGTTGAACATCATTGTTGGCACTGGACAGATAAAAGGGCAGCAGAAGTGTAGCCCTCTTGGACCCTTTGAACTACAGGTTGGTTCCCTTTAAGTAGAGAGCTCAAAATAGAACTTTAGCTTTTACTTTTGCTACCAGCAAAGGTGTTGCAGTTGTCGACCAGATCGATCTAATTGGCAGAAGTGGAACTAGCCTCTTCTTGCGTAACTAACGAGTTGATCAGCTGATATTTATTTTGGTTCAGAAATCTATTGGAAAATAATGGCTTGCTGCTTCACTTTATAAAATGTTCCAGGCCACAGTTTTCAATTAGTGGTCAGTTCTATAGGAAACTAGTTGACATGAGGCATGAACTATTGAGATATGCAAGCTTCATTCTGTTTATGTGAATTCATTGGCCTATTTTTGTTTTCCTGACAGATCACCCATCGGTGCAAATTTTGAGCTGCAGTGTTGGTTAGTACCATGGCTTTTGTTATGTGGTAGCATTACCTCACTGATTAAGCTACAGGAAGAGTCAATTGTAAGGCCGTTTCTGTGTTTGGAGCCAGCGGTGAGTTATCTTCCTATGTGTAGATATTGGGAAGTTCCAGCAGCCTCACAGGGGGAAACATAGTCTTAAAATTTGAGACAAGCCATCTCAGACCAAGACGAAAGTTGACTCAATGGTATCAGTAGAGTGGTGTTGCTTAAGCAAATTGAGCGGTTTAGAGGCAAGGTGAGAAAATAGAATTGAGATACAGATTGGCTATAATTGAAAAGAAAAACCGAAACTGTGGGAGCGATGCAGCAGGTCTGTGGAGAGAGAAAAACAGATTCAAGTCTGGTGACTGTGTTTTCAGAACTGGTTCGGAGTTCTGCTCAGGATCTGGAATGCACTGCTGGATGAGGAGGTGGGAACAGATTCAGTACGAACTTTTCGAAAGGAAAACACAGCAGGAAAGGGATTATGACAACACCTGGAGCTGGAGGAACACAGCAGGCCAGGCAGTATCAGAGGAGCAGGAAAGTTAGCGTTTCGGGTCGGGACCCTTGTTCATAAATGGGGAGGGGGAAGGGAGCTCAAATAGAGAGAGGAGGGGGGGGGCTGGGGAAGGTAGGTTGGTTGGTGATAGGTGAGTGCAAGTAGGGAGTGGTGGGGATTGGTCAGTGAGGTGGGAGGGGTGGGTAAGTGGGAGAGAAGATGGGCAGGTGTGTCAGGCCAAGGAGGTGGGGATGAGAGGGAGGGTTGGTCATGGGATGAGGCCGGGGGTGGGGAGATTTTAAAACTGGTGAATTTCACGTTTAGGCCATCGGGCTGTAGGCTCCCAAAGTGAATTATGGGGTGCTGCTCCTCCAGTTTCCGGGTGGTATCATTTGTGACACCTCCTCTAGAGTCATGGAGGAGCAGCACCTCCTATTTCGCCTCAGGAGCCTACAGCCCAATGGCCCAAACATGGAATTCATTTAAAATCTCCTCATCCCGTGACCAACTCTGCCTCCTTGACCTGACTCAACCTGTCCGTCTTCTCCCCACATATCCACCCCACCCACCTCACTGACCAATCCCCACCCTCCCTACCTGCACTCACCTACTACCATCCCACCTACCCTCCCCAGCCCCACCCCTCCTCTTTCTATTTATTTCTGAGCTCCCTTCCCCTTCCCCCTCCCCATTTCTGAAGAAAGGTCCCGATCGGAAACGTCAGCTTTCCTGCTCCTCTGATGCTGCCTGGCCTGCTGTGTTCCTCCAGCTCCACACTATGTTGTCTCTGACTCCAGCATCTGCAGTTCTTGCTATCTCCAGAAAAGGGATTGTTCTTTGTAAGAGCTGAACGATTTTCCTTCAATACAATTCCGTGATTCTCGCAGACCAGTAAGATCCTCCTGTGGAGCCCCACAGCCAGCCTGGTAGCAGGAGAGAGACCAGGGAGGCTGTAATTATCCATTGGAATGAACTGATTTCCATCCACACATGCTTTCACCCCTAACTTTGGTACTTGTTCTTGTAGAGCGTTAGCAGAAATGCGACAGGCTGAATGACCTCCTGTGTCGCGACTATTCTGTGGTGGCCTTCGCCAATGTCTGGCCCTGGGAGAAGGAGCAGCTGTTTATATTTGTTTAAGACGGAAGATTTGATGCCTTTAATACTTGATGCGTTTGCTCCATGAATGAGCACCCTCCACTCCCTCATGACCCTCAGTGCCTCTGTCCACTTTGTCCTCCCAAAAAAAAATGCTGCCTGAACCCTGTGACATGTGAACAGTGGTGGTGTTTCCAGTTTGATAGCTGCTTCAACAGCGCCTCACTCAGTTAGCAATGAGAAGCATCAGCACTGAAATCCTGGTGCAGGTTGTAGTCTGCCAGGATAAACTGGATTGAGAATAATTCTTGGAGAAAGGGTGACTAGCAAGGGGGTTTAGCAGGCAACCTAATAAATACAGATGAGGTGAAAAGTTATGTTGTTTTTGTTGGTCCATAGCTTGTGTTTCTCACATCTGTGGGATGATATTGAAGGATTTTTGTTCAACCAAGGATGCTCTTTTGTCACGTCTCTGTTTACAATAATCACCCACCAGGGGACTGTCTTCTCTCGAGGATTCTGGTAGCTACTGATAACCATCGAATCAGCTTTGACCCATAGTTTGGTGATGGGCTGGGGAGGAAGGGTATCATGAAAGAAGACCAGAGTGTGGTTGCAAACATCCCTCAGTAGGCTAGAATAAAAGCGAGCGCTACAAATTTTGGAAATCCGAAACTAAAAAAAAAACAAGTATGGGAAATACTCAGCAGGTCTGGCAGCATCTGGAAAGAAATAAGTAGTTAATGCTTTTTTTTAAGTCAAACACTGAAATGTGAATAAGTTTTTTTTTTTTATTAGGCTCAAATTCGGTCCCTACGGCCAGGACAACTGAGTATTTCCAGCAGTTTTTTAACTTTTCCTCATTTTCATAAATGCCCCTTTGTGTTCCCTTGTCTGATGTAGTACTGTGCAGAGAAAGCTGCCTGACATGAACACAGCAGGCCAAGCAACATCAGAGGAGTAGGAAAGCTGACGTTTCGGGAGAAGGGTCTAGGCCCGAAACGTCAGCCTTCCTGCTCCTCTGATGCTGCCTGGCCTGCTGTGTTCATCCAGCTCTACACCTTGTTATCTCAGATTCTCCAGCATCGGCAGTTCCTACTATGCCTGACATGAAGGTCTGTTAAATGGTGCTGTTTGTGTGACTGAGCGTGAGAGAGATTCTTGGGATTATATCTGACCAAACCGGGGTTACGTCGGAACAAATTACTTCCATGACGCAATATTTACCCTCAACCTTTCCACTGTTTGACATTAAGCTTGCGTGTACAAGTGCAGGTTTGAGATGGAAGGCAGCACTTTTTTAACCAATTAACTCTCGATGTCTATTTCATACCATCCCGTTCCTGTGTGTTAAGCATAATTCATTTTGTTTGATTCTGTCTGAGGTTGTTATGTAGCTTGCAGGATGCTTTACTGGGTTGGTAAATGCAACCCCAGTATGCATTTGTATAGTCCTGCCCAGTGTTCTGTGTTTTTTTTTTAATGGGTAACTTTTCTTTATTTTAATCAGAGAGGAAATTGAAAAGGTAATAGTGACTCTTGCAGGTTGCAATTCCACGTGTGACCACATTTTCTTAAACACCTGGCTCATACATTTCATTTTGCTCAACCATGACGAACAGTAACCCAGGGCCACAAGGTAATCAGCTGTTGTACTGCAACTCTGCATTGTCTGAGATCAGCTAATTTTGCACAAACCACAGACTAATTGGATTGACATGGTGAATGTGTGCCTCAGTTACCAACCCCACTTCTGGGGGAAGCTGCAGATCACTTCTGTGAAAACTGCCTTGACTAAGTGGTCAACAGGAGGACCTTCAATTTTTCTGTGGACTTTGAATCTACAGAGAATGGCATTTTGCTTGAGCTTCCATATCCCATCGATCCGCTATGCTTCCAGCCCTGTCACCAGAACTGAAATTTCATTTCGGATCCCCACTATTTGTAGACATGAATTTTTCACTTTCTCCTTGCAAATCCAGATATCCCTGAACCCAGATGTGCAGGTTTTATGTGCCAGCTGCAAAGGTGATGTTTTTATTCTAGACAGACACACACACTGGGGTGAATTTGCAATTGCAGATATGTAATTTTGTTCAAAAAACGCACAATTTGTAGACTGTCAATGTGGCATTTTATAAATTCCTACTTTGGAGATAAAACCAGTCTGACTCCAAGTTAAAACACAAATACAGATTCTAAGCAAGGCCTCACACCTAAAATGTATTGTCTGACCTGAGATGTCACCTCTGGTATGCTGATAAAACCTTTAGTTATCTCGGGGAAGTAACTTGAAAGAAATTCTGGGATTTGTGTATTAATCAATCGAAACTGGCATCTCCTTCTTAACTGATTAAAGATTTAACAGCCACTTTGGGTTTGTGGAATACATTTGCATCAGTTCTATGACTTTTTGATCTTTTGCTTATAAATTCTCTGTTTGATGCCATCTCTCTCACTAACACATGAAGGAGTGAGGGTCTGAAAGTTTGTGTCTTCAAATAAACCTGTTGGACAATAACCTGGTGTTGTGTGATTTCAGACCTTGTCCACCCCAGTCTATCATACACCCCTTCAGTCAATACTGAAAGCAGTGAGTAGTGTCTACATTAGGATCTCTGGATGCTAATCATCCACCCCCTTCCCATTACAGGATTGGGTTTGCTCCTGATAGATCCTCTAGCGGTAGACTGCAGAGAAGCCAATTTCCAGACCCCTCATGTAATTCTATCTTTCCATACCTACACATTAAGACCTTTTTGTGGAGATATCTTGATCAATGAGCATAGCCACCTGGGAGCAACATTTTTATAAACCACACCATTCCCTTTCACCATCCACATTACCCTGCTCATTTCGCCCCTCCCATACAGAAAATAAACCGGGCTGTATGCCAATTTCGGATCACCCTCTAATTAACACTCTCTTTTTCCCCCCCCCCCCCCCATTGATCATGACCATTCCTGCCAAAACTGGCCTTCCCTACCCGTCACCTTTGTCCCCACCACAGCGTTTAACCGTTCTCTTCCTGAAGTTCCTGCATCTTGTCTTTTCTTCAATAAAGGGTGAGAGTGGGGGGCATGAGTTATGCAGATTGGTCTGTTTACCAATTGGCTGTTTTGTCCCAAGTTGTGTTCTACTCCAGCCAACCAAAGCACCCTCCAGGATTAACGTGACCAAGGGCTCCCGTTCTCCATCACAACCTACATGCTGGAAGTTATTTCCCTTTCCTCTGTCAGGATTAAGTCCATTCTGAGCAGCTGGCTATACTATTGTCTTGGATTCACCTATTTCTCAATTCATGCATCCATTTATCGAGTCACAGAGATGTACAGCACGGAAACGGACCCTTCAGTCCAATTCATTCATACCGACCACACTTCCTAAATAAATCTAATTCCATTTTGCCCACATTTGACCCAAATCTCTCTCAATCCTTTCTATTCATATAGCCATCCAGATGCCTTTTAAATAATGTAATTGTACCAACCTCCTCCATCACCTCTGGCAGCTCATTCCATACATGTGCCACTCTCTCTGCATGAAAATTTTGCCCCTTAGGTCCCTTTTACATCTTTCCCCTCACCTTAAACCTATGCCCTCTAGTTTTGGACTTCTCCAACCTGGGGAAAAGACCTCGACTATTCAACCTACCCATGCCTCTCATGATTTTATAAACATCTATAAGGTCACTCCTCAACCTCCGTACGCTCCAGGGAAAATAGCCCCAGCCTATTCAGCCTCTCCCCAAAGCTCAATGTCCTTTTCCTAGGTCTTTCTCCTCCCCCAAAATTTACTTTTTGATTTTGTTATATTTGCAGTTGGATTGAGGACTTTGGATTAATATCCAGAATTGTATCCAACCCAAGTTAACAAACCTTGCCTGTCATTGTCTACAAACTCATAGCTTATCATCTCAAGGTGCCTGTCTCCATCTTCTCCCCACTTGAATCCCTGACACAATGGCTCCTGCAAGCTCTGCTACTTGCTAGTGTAATAATTACTCCCCCTTCCCCAAACCTTGCAGCCCAAGATACCTTCTGTTGGTGTCAAGGGCTGAGCTGGTCAAAGTCTTGAATGGCATTTGCTGGTCTGGGTGCATTATCCATCCTCGCCCTCCTGAATATCTTCATGGGATTTGATACACTTACAAAATCTCAGCACCAAGCTGGGTTTTGCGTGGTGATGGGTCAGCTGTTAATTGGCACAATGACAATTGGTGCGTTTAAAAAGCTAGTCTAACAACTGTTAGTGCAACACAGGTGGTAAGTACAGTGTTAAACAAATGCTCCAGGCCTATAAACAGCCAATTTAATGTGGTGTAACAAGGTGTAGAACTGGATGTGGTGTAACTTGTAAGTAAGCAGTGAATTGCTAACGGGGGCCACGGGTAAATCTAAGAAGCTCAATTAATTGCCACAATAATAGTCATTTTTAATGCAAATTGGTTTATCCTGCAGCACTGTTAAACAGGGAGACTTGTCAGATCTGGTCAGGTTGAGTGCGTGCGTGAATAGATGGGTGTTTGTACAGAACTGTGTAGCTGGGTTAATTCACAATGAATGTGTGAAGAAATGCTTGGGAGGGTATTCCTGTTACATGGCACTGCAAGGGAATGATATTGGAGCGTTCTGGTTCTTTGTAAATATTCTTGTTGCTCCAGAATGAGTGTATTGGAGTCTGACCCCGTCAAGCAGATTGAGCTGTGAGGGGGTATAAAAAGCTGCAAAATTAAGTTACAAATAGATCTCCGTTAATTAAAGCACTTGGCAAAGACCTGCTGTTAATAATTCATAGGATTTTTAAAATTGCCCTTCCATGCATAGATAATCGAGGAGTCAATGATCAACATGGGATCATTTCACGTGCTCGATCCTGTTCTTTTTTTTAAAAAAAGGACAACTAGGGATAATCGTTTGCATCCTGTCTGTGTGGACATTGTGAATTATCCGTGGATCAGATTCTCGGGCTAACCCTGCCCTGTGGTTGCAGCAGTCATTACTTGCTGGACCATATCACCCTTTTCGTTTTTCCCACATGAGAATTTCAAAATGTATGGAAACCCGCTTATCGGGCACAGATAGCCCGACAATCCATTTCAAGCAAAGGAAAGCTAAAGACCTGAGCTGTTGCTGAGCAGGTATCGGATGGGTCTGATGAGCAGCAAGCTAGGTACGATTAAACATCCATTTCAAACCATACCCACTAGATATGGATAGTAGGAACTGCAGATGCTGGAGAATCTGAGATAACAAGGTGTAGAGCTGGATGAACACAGCAGGCCAAGCAGCATCAGAGGAGCA
>NW_025967966.1:15867-25000 GCF_021869965.1 Rhincodon typus
TCTGTAAGCCAGTCAAGGAGAGCAGATTCCAGGTCGGTTCACTTGTTTAAAGGAAAGCCTTGAATTAGTGTGATGTGTTTCACAATCATCTGATGTCCCCCAGCACTTTGCCATCAGTGGAGTTCACTGGAAGTGTGGGAAGCAAGGATGTCACCAGTTACAGAAAATTGCCATGCATCTATCAGGTGAGATGTAGTGGTACCCCAACTGGACCTCGTTGTTTCCCTGTCCTGGGCAGTTCAATCGCAGTGGGGTTGGCCCAGTTAAAGGAAGCTTGTCCTTCCAGGCTAGGAGTTGTCCAATGTGCATGACCTTCAGGTCTATAGGCTGCAAGAGCAGCAACATAAAACTGGCTTCAGCGAAATTTCTGACTGCCTTTTTCCTTTGGAAGCCCCTCACAGCCTCCAGGTTTGAGCCATTTTTGTTCAAAATGCCAGCCCTGGTCTGGTGCCTGGGGTGTATTCCTGGGATCAGGTTTTCTAAATGGATTAAAGAACGGCACCAAATGTTTGGCTCTTTAATGTTCTTTTAAAATAATTATTTGGAGCCAATTGTAACCAAATTACATTCCCAAACCACATGAGAGGATGACAGACCACTTCATGTAAAAGAATAATGAATACCTCATCAGATATTTTAAAGAATTATGCACTCTTTCACCCCCCCCACCCCCATACTATCTGGACACACATCTCACCTTTATTGCAGAGAAATATTCCTGGTCCTGCATCTCCTGAGCATTATTGGTTCCTCCAGTCATTGATATCGATATCAAATAGCACAATTATTCTGGGAAAAGAGAACACTACATGGTTTACTCTGAAGCAACAATCTTAAATGTAATTAAAGAATGAATTAATCGTATTCTACCTTTGTCAGTACAGTGTCTATGGTTTTATCTGCATTGCCTTTTGAGAAACCGTTTTATTACACCAATGACTGATTTTCACCCACTAATCTATGCAAATTACAGTGTACATGTTGGAACTAATAGGCAGTGAGGTTGTCACTTTGCCATAATTCCAATTATCCTCTCCCATACTGCAGACCTGCTGTATCTGATAATCTCTCAGAAACCTGTTCTCAAACTATTCTAATGAAGTGTTGCTTAACTGATATATTTGTAGCATTTTTTTATGAAAAGCTGCAACGTTATACTGAATTTACCCATCTCCTTTTACATGTCCTCTACCATCCCTAATCTGTATAGTTGTTGGGATGTTAGTACTGCAGACTGCTAATGCCTAGGTTTAGAGTTGAGATCCCTCAGGCAGGAAATTATCAAGACCAGTATTTTTTTTATTTAAAAATTGCTGTTCTGGACTAGAAGCAGGGGAGAAGCAGTACCAGAGCTGGAAGAGATTATCCAGATCAGTGTAATCGGAGAGCAGAGGAATGAATGGGTATTGAAGGAGTAAGGGTAGAGCGATCTTGAGATGGAGACTGAAGGGGTTTGAAGGTTCGGCCAATACCCATGGACTGGAGGAAGAGTTAAGATGAACAAGAAACAAGTCTGAGAGAGCTGAAGATATTCATTGAAATGTGGAGCTGGATGGTGAAATTTGCAAGGTTTGGAGTTGGTTAACAGTGGAGAGGTGCAGTTGAGAGAGAAAGCAATGGAATCCAGCGTGGACATGGATATATCTAAGAGGGGCTAATGAACTCCGCATGGGAGCTAGCGTATTTATAACTTGGAGATTGTATGGCATTGAGCTTGTGAGAGTTGCAATGCAGGCATCAGTCAGGTCGGGAGGAATTAAAGATGGGTCTGTGGAATGGGAATGAAGTAAAGCTAGAAGCAGATCATATTGCAAAGATGAAATGACTTGGCCTTGCTAAATGACATGGTATGGTATGTTGTTGGAAATGCAGCTTGCAGTCGGATAGAAAGCCTTACGTTGCCTTGTGATCCAATGTGAACAAGTGTCTAGTGAGTGGGGGGGGTGATGTGGCGACAGAATTGAGGCTAAAGTGCACACAACCTGGAGGGAGCATCTGCGGTGGGTGGAATCAAATTTTGCTGGAGAATCTTTATGTTTATGCATTTCTGGATATTGAACAAAGGAACAATTTGAATGTCCTGATTAACAATTCTTCCTAAACTATCATTAATGGTATAGGTCATAAGAATAGGGAGATTAAGTTGGAGCTTAGGTTAGACCATAGCTAGTGTAGTGTGTGCAGTTTTGGTGCCCACACTGCAGGAAGGATGCAATTGCACTGGAAGGGATGCAAAGGAGATTCACCAGGATGTTGCCAGGGATAGAGCATTTTAGCTATGAATAGAGGCTGGATAAGCTTGGGTTGTTTTTTTTTCTAGAGCAGAGAAGGTTGAGGGAGTGATTCCTGATAAAGGTGTACAAGATTGAGGGGCATGAACAGGGTGGATAGGAAGTGGCTGTTCGCTTTAGTTGAAGGGTCAACAAGGAGGGGACAATTTTAAGGTGAAGACCAAGGGGTTTAGAGTGGATTTGCGGTAAAGATTATTCACCAGGGAGGATGGGTGTCTGGAATTCACTACCTTGGAGTGTAGACTGAAAACCTCAACCTTTTGAAAAGGGATTTGAATAAGCACTTGAAATGTCATAACATTCAAGACTGTGACCCAAATGCTCGAAAGTGGGTTTAGTGTAAATAAGTTGGTACAAATCTAATGGACCGAACAGCCTCAACTCTGACTTTCTATAACCCTGTTAAAACTATCATGGACTCTGCCTTGCAAATTCACAACTGTATTCACCTGTAAAACTGACACTGTAGTCCAAAGTATACAGCAAAGACCTGTTTGAGAGAAGTGCAATATTCTTTGAGATAAAGATGTTTTTGCTGAAGGAACACGTTGTGTTCTCACTGTCAGCACTCTTCAAGATACAGTTGACAATTTCTAAAACCACTTATAGGTGCCACATTCTTTGTTTCTTAAGGAATGCTACCCAGCTGCATTTAATATCTTTTGTCACAAGCAACAGCAACAAGTGAGAGAGAGTCTGATTCAAGTGAGAGTGACAGACAGCAACTTTGATTATATTTAATGTTTAATATATCCTGATCATAAACATTGAGCTGATAGAATAGGACAATATGAAGTGCCAGCACAGCATGGATTTTATACATTATTTATTCCTTTGCCTGTTTCCTCTCCTGATGATGTAACTAGACAACACAGGCAATGTGCAGTATCTGCTACTTTGCTCAAGTTGACATTATTGCCAGCTTATAGACCGTTGAATGATTTAAGAGATCTCATTCAGACTTGCCTTATGCCCAGAGAACTACACTTTGCACTGTAAGTCGTTGAGTAGCTGGCAGAAGGTGGAATTTATTTTTGGGTTTTTGGTTTTTCTAGTCCAGGGATGCAGAGGCTCCATCATCCCCAGCCCTCCAAACACTGTGGAGTCTCAGTTGAGTGAACAGAGATTTTGACAGCGCTTTCCAAACCCCCGACCTCGACTGTGTAGAAGGACCAAGACAGCAGGTACATGGGATCATCACCTCCAGTGAGTTCTCCTCCAAGCCACATACCAACCTCACGAGGAAATACACTGCTGTTCTTTCAGTATCTCCTGAGTAAAAATCCTGGAACTTTCTCCCTAATTTGGAAGTGTGATGGCACCGCATCAACTATTATGGTTCCAGGAGGCAGCTCATTGCCACGTTCTTGAGAAGAATTAAGGATGGGCACTAAATGCTGGACTGGCCATCAAAGTCTGCTCCCTATAAACGAGCAAAAGGATAAACACAGTCATTGTCCCCTCTAAGCCACAGTCTCAGATCAAGCCAGACTCATTAGCGCAAGTCAAACTCTTTAAACACACCCGCAAAAATTGTAATGGTCTGTGAGCCATGAGGAAAATCTAAAGGCGACATTAATTAGTTGGCTATGCAGGATCAGAAGTTAGCATGGTGACTACAGGAGAGTTGTTTCAAAGAATCATTAGCAAATTGCATTCATAAATATCGGAAATGTGACTTTTTCTGCTTTTCAGTTTCTTGGTCTTAAAACTTGAATTGAATGAGCTTTATTGTCACATGTACTCACGTGAATACAGTGAAAAGTTTACAAATCACCACTTATGGCACCATCTTAGGTAGAAATATACCTTGGTACAGAACTTGAAATTTGCTGGAAAGGGACATTTGTTGCCTAAGCTAGTCTTTATGTGTTCATTGGGATAAATGCAAGAATATCAAACCTTAAATGATCACCATAATTAAAAGGATGCTAATTGGTTGGTAACCCTTGTCTCTTGTAATGTGAATTGTTGGGATAGTTTGAAATGTTGGCATTCTTGCATTTGTCCTGATGGGAACAAGCCAAAAAGCTGCAACAATTCTGTCTTTACAGCAATATTCAATTGTTTAAATTGAGACCCTGTTCATGCTACTACTTTAATATGCTTCTGTATTCATTCCACACTGCACTGCTAATCTGCTCCCTGCCTCCAGCATGGCACCAAACAGTGGGAGGTGGAAGGGCTGATGAAAGAAAGAAGATGCAAACTTCACCCTGTTGCTTCTATGTCCTGTCGAGTGGTCTCCGCCTCGTGAGAAAAGATAATTAATCGGATCAGACTATTTGTATGTGGTTGAGGTAAAGTAAACAGGACATAGCATTGTCTCTGAGAAATGAACAGTTGGGCAGTCCAGGCTGTCAGCAAAGAAACCTGATCTGAGATACCAGGTGAAGTTTAACCAGTTGTAGGAGTAGTGGAGATTAATTATTAAATTCACAATTTCCCCCCCACTGCATTGATAGATTTTACAGCAGTGTGCACATTGCATTTCCCAACCACATGAATGTTTTTGTACAAGTTCAATGCAGCACCCTAAGTTACTAGAGGTTAGAACTCTGTGGTATTCGGACAATGCAGATGGTTTAGACTAGTGAAGGATTGCTCACATTCCAAAATTTTATTGCTGCAAGCATGTTCTCTTTGAACATGAACAGAAACTAAACAAAATGAGTTAAAGGGGAAATTCAGCAAGTTAGATTCTAGTGAGGCAGGTGAGAGCTGCAATGCTACAGTCTTCTGTTTAAGACCATTTCATTTGAAGTGTGTTGCTAGTGTCCAAGGTGCACAAATGATGGCATCATATTCTATAGTAGGAAGGATCATGGTTCGAGTCGTGTAGGACAGGGGGAATTGAGCGTTAGCTCGAGTATTACAGCCGGTTCTGAAAGAAAATTAGCCCTGAAATCTTACTTGCAAATTCTTCGCGCCTCTGAGTTTCCTGCAGGCATTTTGCCAGTGATGATCTTGACCTGTTGAAAGTAAATGCAGTGACCACTCAGGCAACTTACAGAGAAGGAAAATTTAGGCGTCTATTTGAAACTAGGCATTAGATTCCCCACACAGTGTCAGGTCAGGGCCACGACTGTATCATTCCTGATTTAAGTGAATTGATATTACAGATACACTGGGAGCTTTCCCATGGCCTTGCCTTTGAGACAAGTTAACGCAGTTTTCTAGCAATAGGGATATTATTAAAGTGAGAGGGTAAATATTCTAAGTATGAGCTGAGGCACTCACAGGAGCCGTGTGCTATGAGATAGGCTTTAACATATTAAATTGGCCTGAGGATCAATAACCAGAGGAGAATTGATATAAGAAAATTGGCCAAAAGTAAAAGGCAGAGGGGTTGTGGAGAACTTGTTTTTTAACCAATTAAAAACAACAAATGCTGGAAATCTCAGCGGGTCTGGCAGCATCCATGGAGAGAAAGCAAGCTAAGATTTCGAGTCTAGATGACTCTTTTTCAGAGTTTTAATCAGTTAATTGATTCCGTGTAAGATGCACAGCCACAAAAGTGACTTTTGAAAGGGAGTTGGAAAACACTTTTGAGGAGAAATTTGCAGGGCTTATAGGGGTAAAGCAGGGGAGTGGGACTGATTGGATGGACCATTCAAAGATGGTCAAATGACCATTTTCTGTGCTTTGTGATTGCATGAATCTTCAAAAGTTGATCATTTTGAGGTTTGGCCAAGCCTGGAGTCTCGATGGGCAGGATTCCGATGGATAGGACAACAAACCAGCCCAGTGAAATTCCAGTCTTATCTCCAACACCTTCACATTCAAAGCCGGGTAATTCTAAAACTGAGTGCAACCAGTTTTTTTTAATGAGTCCTGACTGTCAAGAATGGTTGAGTGATAGTATTGTCATTGTAAAATAAAACCTCTAACATTGTTTATCGTTTTACCCCTCATTCTCACTTGGAGACTCCAGAGACCCTTTACCTTTTGCAGTTTCATTATAGAATGATGAGAATCAAGACAGTTGAGTAATCGGTTTGTGGGAGATGGATTAAGTCCAGTGTGGGGTTTTTCTCAATGTAAACTGTAATTCTGATCTGTGGCAGCGTTGTCACTAGAAATTCAGTAAATGTTATCGAATTGCATTAAATCATCATGTTGAATGTGTGAAATTTTCAGACTGTCCCCACTTGAACTGTGAAAATGAACCCAGCAAAGTAGTTAAGGAGTCTGCCATCCAAATGTGGATTATGCCTGGAAAACATTCCAAGCTGTATAACACGAGGACAAATTAGTGGTAATTGCTGGGCTGGGTAATTGTGGGAGGTGGGAGTGATGGAGGATTGATGCCAGTGCAGAATTTGCCTTCACAGATCATCCTTAGCCCTGTTGTCGAACTGAGCTTGAAGCTCTTCCTCTGCGTCCTGGTTTTGTACGTGCTGGAGGGGGCAAAAATGTCTCAACAGATCCCATTCCACCATCACCGTCCGCTCTCCAGCCTGTTTGAACACACTTGCTGCACAGGCAGCAGTTACTCTTGTTACTGGTGCAAGTTGATCCAATCCATCCAACCACCAAGCTATTTCAACTGGAATTATGCGGAAATATAATTTCAATACCATTTTAGCACAATATTGAAGCATATTTCATGTGTGTAAGGGCAGTCATATTGATAACCCTTCCCTTTGTAATGATCTCATTTTTTTTTGAGAGAGAGAGAACTATTTGAGGGAGTTTGCTCCCAGGGGTCAATGAGTGATGGGTTTCTAGCTGTGACTTACAGACAGTTGAGACAGCGTAGACCACCTCCTGCAAACAATGAAGGGGTAAATACCCAGAGAGGAATTTACCTACCTTCCCAGAACCTGAGTAGGATTTACTGTGGGGCTGTTGACTCAAAAGAAAATGCCAAAGGGATGTTATTTTTTAGTTTGTCATAGCGGTTAAATGGAACATGCCTGATGAAGAGTAAAAACAGGTTCCTGTTCAATCTTGTGGCAATTCGGTGCCACAGAGCAAATAGATCAGGGAGGGGTGAGGCCCAGGAAGAATTTGAAAACTTCAGTGTCTACAAAAGGACGTATGAAAAGCTGATTTCTGTTTTGCAAAACAAGCATGTGACTCCTTTTCGGTTGGTGTTGTCATTTTGCAGAAAATGATGTAAACGGGGCCACGAGATTTTTGGAATGTGGAAAATAGGATCAGGCGTAGACCATTCAGCCCCTCGAGCATGCTCTGCCATTCAATTCGTTTGTTCCCATATCCCTTGAAATTTTTAATATTTAGAAATGTACCAATCGCCACCTTGAATATACTCAAAGATTGAACTTCCAAAGACCTCTATCATTCTCTCCTCCAAAGATTTATTGCCCTCCGAGTGAAGAAATTTCTGCTCCTCCAGTGCTAAATGCCTACCCTTTATTCTGAGACTGTCCACCGCAGCCCCCCACCCCGCCGCTGGCTCTAGAACTACCTTGCTACCCCAGCCAGGGAAACATCATCTCTGCATCTACCCCGTTGATACCCATAAGAATTTTGTAAGCAACCTCCCATTCTTCCAAACTCCCGAGAATATGGGTCCAGTTGACTTGATTGCTGTCAATAGAATAAATCTGCCACCCCAGGAATTAGTTGGGTAAACCTTCATTACACACCCCCTCCTTGGACAGATATATCCTCCTTTTAGACAAAGAGATCAAACCTCTCAGGTGTGTCCTCACCAAGGTTCTGCACAACTGGAGCAAGACCTCTTTACCCTTGTCCGAAAATCCTCTTGCAATAAAGATCACACGGTATGGACAAATTACAAAGAGATATTAAATAAGAACCGAAAGAAGTACGGATGCTGTAAATCAGGAACAAAAACAGAAGTTGCTGGAAAACTCCAGAGGAAGGGTCACTGAAACCGAAATGTAAGCTCTGATTTTTTTTGTCTTCACAGATGCTGCCAGACCTGCTGGGCTTTTCCAGCAAGTTCTGTTTTTGTTACAAAAGGATATTGATAAACTAAGTGAGTGGGAAAAACTGTGACAAATGAAGTTCCATGTAAGCAAGTGTGAGGTTATCTATTTTGGACAGAAAAGCGATAGATTAGGGTATTTTTTGGATGGTACGAACTGAAATGCAATGGATGTCCAAAGAGACTTTGGCTTTCAGGTGCTTTGATTCTTAAAACATCACAAACATGCAGAAAATAACCAAGAAAGTGAAATGAATGCTGGCTTTTATATCTGAAGACTGGAGTACAAGGACCCACAAGTTATGATGCAGTTCGATCCCACTTACAGTGCTGTGAGCAGATCTGGGCTCCACATCTTAGGAAGGATATGTTGGCCTTGGAGGGAGTACAGTGTAGGTTTCCAAGAATGATACTTGGGTTAAGTTATGAGGGGAAATTACACAAATTAGGCTTGTTTTCTCTAGAATGTAGATGTTAAGGGGTGATCTGATTGAAGTCTTCAAGATATTAACAGGAAAAGACAGGGCAAGTAAAGATAAACTATTTCCACTATTTGAAGATTCTAGAACTAGGGGGAGAATTAAGGCCAGACCATTTGGGAGAAATGTTAGGAAGCACTTCGATACACACAAGGGTGGTAGGTGTTTGGAGCACTCTTTCCCCCAAATGGCAGTGGATATAGGATCAGTTGTTAATGTTAAATCTGAGACAGATAACTTATTTGTTAAGCAAAGATACTAAGGGATATGGGCCAAAGGCAATACGTGAAGTTAGGGTTCAAATCAGCTGTGATCTTATTAAATGGTGGAACAGGCTTGAAGGGCTGAATGGCCTACTCCTGTTCCTACTCTTTCCTAATTGCTTGCTGCATCTTCACATTAGCTTTTAGTGACTTAGGAACAAGGATGAGATCCCTTTGGAC
>NW_025967967.1:0-25000 GCF_021869965.1 Rhincodon typus
CACCTACGTCCTGTACAGCCACAATATGACCTCCCAACTCCTATACTCAACGGACTGACAAACAAAGACAAGCATACCAAACACCTTCTTCACCATCTTGCCTACCTGCTTTCTTCACATGGCTTTTGTTTGTGCATGTGTCTCTCCTCCCTGCACATGTTTTAGTTTCCTGCAATGTCCAGCTCAGAATGTAGAGTGCATTGTAAGAATACAAGATATATCCCCCTACAAATGTATCCTGTTAACAATGCCAGAAATGTAGAATGGGATTTGAACATACATACGTCAAAAAAATCACGAAGCAGGGATTCTTTATTCCACAGGCATCAGGAAGGGCAACTCAGGATATACAAAGAACTATTTAAACGATGTACATGGAATGACCATGTGGGTTACATTAGGCTGAGCAATTCCTTTTTCTGTCACCCCCCCCCCCTTCCCAGCCTGTCCTCGTTCCAACAAAGACATCCTTTCTTCCCAGTGAGAGTCCAATAGGCTACCCTAGCTGCGGTCCCTCATCATTGCCATCTGCTGGTCAAGGTCCTGAAGAACTGTTCAGCTCCCTTCCTCAGAACCCTCCATATCCATCGCCACCTGCTGCTAGAGGTCCTGTTGCACTGACAAAAGCCTGAGCTGGACAATAACCTACTCTTGTATTGTATCTATCACAGGGTGCTGAGGCTGATATACATACTGTACTGCCTGCACATAGACATTTACCGAAACATAGATCTTCCTGCTCTGTGCAGCTCTGTTACTCAGAGGATAATGTTGCTGAGAGATTGGGGGACTCAACAGTTCCATTGGCTCCCAGGAGAACCATGAAATATACAAGAATGAGCCCGGAAACCTCTCAAGGAGAACTGCCTCCCCCTGTTCTATTGCTCCATTTTACAGGCTTGCTACAAATTGGGAATCGTCTTGTAGAAATCCTGGATCAAGCATTGTCCTACTGTGGCTAACCACAACGAACTGTGCCACAGTGCTGCCTGGCAATTTCGATCTTAGTCTTTTATTAGCTTGGCTTCATGCAATTCCCTCCTTCCCTAGTACCATCTCTTTATAAGTGTGGTGTTAGTTTGAAGACATTGTTTCCTCTTGTTTTCCTTCATGACCCCTCCCAGTGCCCTTGCAGCAGCCAGCCTGTGTTATCTTTGATGGGTTTTCCTGAGTATTATCTCTGCACTGCAGCTTTCCGTCTTCCCGAGCTCCTGCCCAAATCGCTTGACACCCACTGCTACTTTCCTCTTAGAAAGCTTCCCTTTATACGCAGACCACCTCATACTGAGAATTCCAAAAGCAACCTTACATTATCGAAACCAACGGGTTTGCCGCGCAACAGCTGGTGGAGACCCGTTCATTTCACCCTCAACTCTGACTTAGACTGAATCTAAAGAAATACATTTTCACAAAGCTTTTGTGTAAGCAATCAAGAACTTCCTCTTGCTCTAATCCCCGAGAAATTGTACAGGAGGTGAAGTAATTGAGAACATTCAGGAAAGCTTGAGCAAGCTTGTTTTCGCTAGAAAAGAGAAGTGTTGAGGGCTGAGCTGACTGAGTTGTTTCAAATTGTGAAACAGTTTGATAAGGTGGTGGTGTGTTACAGTTCACTCAGGGCATCCAAGAGGCTGAGGCAACATGCACTTTTTACAGACAGGTCATAGAGTTGCACGGCACAGAAATAGACCCAGAGATAGTAGGAACTGCAGACGCTGGAGAATCCGAGACAACAAGCTGCAGAGCTGGATGAACACAGCAGGCTAAGCAGCATCATAGGAGCAGAAAGGCTGACGTTTCGGGCCTAGACCCTTCATCAGACCTGAAACGTCAGCCTTTCTGCTCCTATGATGCTGCTTGGCCTGCTGTGATCATCCAGCTCTGCACCTTGTTGTCACAGAAATAGACCCAACGGCCCAACTTCAGCATGGATGCCGACCAGATATCCTAAATTAATCCAGTCCCATTTGCTAGCATTTGCCAGTCAAACTAGTGGTAGAGTTTGGGGCTTTGGAAGTTGTCTGGTAGAATCATTAAAATCATTGACACACGTGTGGCCAGAATTGGTGGAATGCAGATTTTTTTGTGGGTTGGAGGCTGGAAAACCTTCTCAGAAATAGAGAGGGTTTAAGAGCTGTGGAGGGGTTTGATAGCAAGAATGGGAATTTTAAATTTGAGTTGCTGTTGGATCAGGAGTGAATTGTGGAACTCATTGTCACAGAAGGCTGTAGAACTTAAGTCATTGAGTGTATTTAAGACATAGATAGATAGGTTCTTGATTAGTAAGAGGATCAAAGGTTACAGGGAGAGTGCAGGAGAATGGGGTTGAAAAGCAAATCAGCCATGATTGAATGGTGCAGCATACTCAATGGGCCAATTGGCCTAATTTTGCACCTATACTTTATCATCTTATTTGGCCCATATCCCTCTAAAACCTTCTTATTCGTGTACCCATCCAGAAGCCTTTTAAATGTTGTAATTGTACCCACCTCACCACTTCCTCTGGCAGCTCATTCCATACATGCACCACCCTCTGCGTGAAAAATTGCCCCTTAGGTCCCCTTTAAATTTTTCCCTCTCACCTTAAATCTATGTCCCCTAGTTTTGGACTGCCTTGCCCTAGGGAAAAGACCTTGACTATTTACCCCATCCATGGTCCTCATGATTTTATAAACCTCTACAAAGTCACCCCTCAGCCTCCGATTCTCCATCCTGTGATGGAAGAAATTCCAAAACATTTTCCATCACATGTTTAACCGGGAGTTTCTCCTGCTCTCAGTGCCTGCCATTGGTATGTGTTAGAACTATTTGCAAGTTGGTATATAACCTTGGTTAGAGACAAAAAAATACTGCAGATGCTGGAATCCAAGGTAGACAAAACAGGAGGCTGGAAAAACACAGTAGGCCAGGCAGCATCTGGAGGAAAGGAGAAGTCAACATTTCAGGTATTACCCTTCTTTAGGACTGTTTGGTTGTGTTGCAAACACACCTTCCTTGGCCATTAAATTCTGGGTGATACTGGAACCCGAGTGACTGCTACCCACTGACCTTTCTTTCTGATAAGGTAGGCGTGGAGAAAATACCTTTACTCATGGTGAGGGCAAGACCAAAACTCGGGTCCAAAATTGTAAGACAGTCACTAATAAATGCAATCAGATATCTAGGAGAAATATATTTACTAAGATGGTGGTGTGAAGGTGTAATTCATTACCACAGGGAGCAGATGAGATGACGAGCAGGCATGTATTTAAGGGGAGTCTAGACAAGTAAGCTAGGGAGAAAGGAATTGAAAGACTTGCTAATAGGCTTGAATGAAATAAGTAAGTTGGGTGCAAGCTTGTATGCAGCGCAAACACCAGTATTGCCCAGTTGGACCAAATTGTTTCTGTGTTGCAAATGCTATGCAGTTCTATGTAAATTAGTCATTTAATTCACACTGAGTCATAATTTTGTATTGTATTGTTCTTTTCATTATTTCAGGGTTTCTTTGAGCTTTTAACTAATAATTAGTGCTACGTAATGCTGTAAAAGGTACATTCTGATACCAGTTATACTCCAAGAGTGAGTTTCTTTCAAGAAAGATTTTATAGAATTGTCCTTTTGCCAGAATATTTGTGGTAATTTGTGTGCAGTAGGCAATGCCATGTATTTGAGTCACAGCAGAACTTTCCAACCTGGGCATCCAGGAAGAGCCTGCCTAAAACTCATTAAAAACAAGAACAGTAGCCAGTCTGGATTTGGTTTAAGTTCTGTCCTTTTGTTACAAAGGATGCCTTCAGCTCAGAATCCAGGACATTAGTTGCGAATATTACAGAAAAGATAGGCACGTTTCTGAAACTTTTCATTTTGTTCTCATCAGCACAAGCACAAGATTACCAAATTTCAAAGTGAAACTGGCTATTGATTTTGACATCTTTGCATTTCCCATTGTATGTATCATTTGAAATTGGCACTTTTGCTTTTAACCTGCAAGAATGTCAAAATCAGAACCTTATTCTTCTGTAGTATAAACTGAAATTTGACCTTCTTGCATTTGGTGCCAGACTGAAAGGTTCACTAACATGACATCTCTTTATAGCAATATCCAAGTTCTGTGTTACCAAGTGAAGATGAGTCATTGCCTGTGTTTTCCGTGTGGCTAGTTCTGGAAAATGTTGGCACTCTTCTAGGAGCCCTCTCTGATCCTAACTTCCAGAGGGCAAAGCCAGTTGCCCAAGGGCTTAGCAACTCCACATATTGCATGAAAACAATGGAAATAAGTTGCAACTAAGTCAGTATGTGAAGAACGATTCAGGAATTGAATGACAAAAACAAAGAGCTGATCACTCCCTCAGATCATCCAGATTTCCATGGTCACAAGTTTAAAGTCGTATTGATAAGGAATTTTGCTGCGTTGTCAGATTCATGGTTTCTTATTGAGTGAGGGAATGGCTTCAGGCTGAGTCATCAATCAACAGCCTGTAGAAAGCAGCTTCACGAGAATTAAAAACCAAAAGAACTGCGGATGCTGTAAATCAGGAACAAAAACAAAGTTTCTGGAAAAGCTCAGCAGGTCTGGCAGCATCTGTGAATGAAAAAACAGAGTTAGCGTTTCGCGTCCGGTGATCCTTCCTCAGAACTGGAGAGTTCATGATTCACTGGATTCATGAGAATTAGTTGATCCAAATTCCCAGAGGACGACATGGATTTTGTTACTTTGTTTTGAATCTGTGCTTTTTACATACCGAAAAGCATTGTAACAATCTTGGAGAGATATTGCAGATGA
The DNA here is from genome assembly GCF_021869965.1 of Rhincodon typus. NCBI lineage: Eukaryota > Metazoa > Chordata > Chondrichthyes > Orectolobiformes > Rhincodontidae > Rhincodon > Rhincodon typus. The sequence continues at coordinate 4,763 of NW_025967967.1, forward strand.
TTTAATACTCACTGTAAACAGTTGAGGATTGGGAAAGTTTGTTCAAAAATATTGGATTTCTGAATTTCATTGCAGCAGAGACACAGTATGGAGGCAAGAATGAAATGCCTTGCACTTTGCAACAAGGCTGCAGTTACATTACTCTGCCCATAAATGCACAAAGCAATTTACCACTGGGAAATGATTCTGGGGTCTTGTGAATCTCACATCAGAACAGAGCTGATTGTTCACGTTACAGCAATGTCTACACTTCAGTGAGGTATCAGTGGCTGTAAAGTGCTTTGGGACATCCTGAACACATGAAAGAAGGTATATAAAAGCAGGTTCTGTCTTCCATTAGTACATCTCAGGTTTAAAACGTGTAATAAAACAGAGAAGGAAGGATATATTCACCAGGCCACATAGCATCTGTGGTGACCTGACCTGCTGAGTGCTCCCAGTATTTTGTTGCTATTTCAGATTTTCGGTAGTATTTTACCCTTTCATTATGAATTTTCTTCCCACACTTGAAAATAGATTTGAGAACGAAGTGGAATGGCCAGTTTGCTTTCATTCAAATTCTACCAAGGGGGACCCTGAAAATCACAAAAAACAAAGGATTTCCCTTTAGACAGAGCCTTTCATAATCTCAGGAGGTTCCAAAACATTTAACAGCCGATGAAGCACTTTCTCAGTGTAGCCCCTGTTGTAATGGAGGAAGCATGGGAGCCAATTTGTGCATTGCAGGACCCCACAAACAGCAATGTGATAACATTGAGATAATCTGTTTTAGTTGTCAATCCAGGGAGAAATATTGGCCAGCACACAGCTCCTCAGCGAAAATGCCCCGGGATCATTTATGTACATCTTAGAAAATGGATAGGAGTCTTGGATTAACAGTTCATCTGAAAGATGTGCCGTCCCAAGCACTGCACTGGAGTGCCAGCCTGGATTACGTACTCAAGTCTTGGAACGAAATGTGAACCTTGTGTTACAGAGATGAGTGGTAGTAACCGAGACATGGCTGATGGTCAAACCAGTATAGGTAGCAGAATACTTCCAGAGAAGATTTACAAATGACAACATAAACGGAGCATAAAATGGGCAATGTGTATATATTTCTATATATAAAACTCATTTTAATTCCCTCACATTACTTTGCAAAACAAAAATGGTTTTGACATCGCATTACTCAAAACACAATTTTCACATCCAGGGATTTAAAAGCCTACTGTTCATTGTTGCTTTGTCCTTGGTAATGCCTCAGCCAATTAGAATCAACTTGCCAACTCATCAGCATTACCTTTTTTTTCTATAGTCTGAATTGTTGTGGTTGTTTGGAATTTGGCATTCTTGCATTTGTCTTAATGAGGCAAATTTGAAAAGTTTCAGCAAATGTGTCTCTATTCAACCATATACAACTTGTAAATTTTGCTATAAAATGTGAACATATACATATTGCAATCAATGATACTTAACACAAGGTATAGTTGGACAAGTACTTGGGGTAACTAATCTCTTGACCCAGAGTAATTAGCAAGCAGCAACTAATCATAACACAATGGGATTACATATCTCTTTTGGGTCATCAAAGCTATTAAACATGTATAACCTACACGCGTGGAGGTGGCGGTGTTGGACTGGGGCAGACAAAGTCAGAAGTCACATGACACCAGGTTATAGTCCAACATGTTTATTTGAAATCACAAGTTTTCGAAGCGCTGCCCCTTCATCAGGTGAAGTAGCAGCACTCTGAAAGATTGTGATTTCTACCAGAACCTGGTGTCACGTGACTTCTGACTTTAACCTACACAATGATTGAGTAAAAATAATACCTCTGAACTTTTTTTTCTGAAGACGGGTCCAGACCAGAAACGTCAGCTTTCCTGCTCCTCTGATGCTGCTTGGCCTGCTGTGTTCATCCAGCTCTACACCTTGTTATCTCAGATTCTCCAGCATCGGCAGTTCCTACTATCTCTCTCATCTCTGAACATATTCCCTGTTAACTGGAAGGACAATGTAATTACAGCATTACGTGGGCAATTTCCGTTATAAATGTGGACTTGGCTGAGTTGACTGGACTGCTGGTTTATGATGCACAGTCCTGCCAGCAGCATGGGTTCAAATCTCACACCAGCTCAAGTTACCATAAAAGTGCTGCCTTATCAACCTTGCTGCTTGTCTGGGCTGTGGTGACCCTCAGATTAAACTCACCACCTGTCGTATCTCTCTAAAGAGAAAGTGGGATGATAGCGACTTTGTGAGTCCATAGTCAAGAATGAGATTGCAGAGTAGTTGGAAGTGCATGGTGAAACAGGACTGAGTCAGCACAGCTTCACCAAGGGGATGGTCATGCCTGACAAAGCTGTTAGAATTCTTTGAGGAAGTAATGAGCAAGTTAGTCAAAGGGGAGCCAGTGGACGTGATCTGTTTGGATTTCCAGAAGGGCTTTGACAAAGTACCGCACAGGAGGCTCCTAAATAACAGAGCACCTCATACTGTTAGGGGCAAAGTACTGGCATGGATAGAAGATTGGCTGACTGGCAGAAAGTAGGGATAAAGGGTCTTTTTCAGGATGGCAGCCAGTGACTAATGGAGTTCTGCAGGGGTCTATGTTGGGATCAGAATTATTCATGGTATATATTAACGATCTGGACAAAGGAACTGTTGGCATTGTTGCTAAGTTTGCAGATGACATAAAAATAGGTGGAGGGGCAGAAAATGTTGACAAAGTGGGGAGGCTGCAGAAGGACATGGACAGGATAGGCAAGTAGGCAAAGAAGTGGCAGATGGAATACAATGTGGGAAAGTGTGAGGCGATGCACTCTGGTAGGAGGAATAGAGGCATAGATTATTTTCTAAATGGGGAGAGACTTTGGAAATCTGAAGCACAAAGGGCTTGGTAGTCCTAGTTCAGGATTCTCTTAAGGTTAACATGCAGGTTCAGTTGGCAGTCAGGAAGGCAAACTCAATGTTAGCATTCATTACAAGAGGGCTAGAATACAAGAGCAAGGATGTACTGCTGAGGCTGTATAAGGCTCTGGTCAGACCGCATTTGGAATATTGTGAGCAATTTTGGGCCCCATAATCAAAGGAAGGATGTGCTGGACTTGGAGGGGGTCCAGAGGAGGTTTACAAGAATAATCCCTGGGATGAAAAGCTTGTCATATGAGGAGCGACTGAGGGCTCTGGGTCTGTACTCGATGTTTAGAAGGATGAGGGGCAGACCTCATTGAAAGTAACTGGAAACAGTGGACGTGGAGAAGATTTTCCACAAGTAGAAGAGACTAGGACCAGGGGCACAGCCTCAGAGTGAAGGGACAACCCTTTAAATTTGAGATGAGGTACTTCTTCAGCGAGAGGGTGTTTAACCTGTGGAATTCTTTGCAATAGCGGATGTGAAGGCTAGGTTCGTTGAGTGTGTTTAAGATAGAGATAGATAGATTCTTGATTAGGAAGGGGATCAAAGGTTATGGGGAGAAGGCAGGAGAATGGGGTTGATAAACATATCAGCCATGATTGAATGACTGAGTCAATGGGCTGAGTGGTCTAAGTCTGTTCCTATATCTTACAGTCTTACCTTTTAATGGCAATATATAAGGGGTACGGGATAGTTTTGAAATCGTGAGGCAGAGTAGAATGGGGCTAATGAATTGGCAACCCATTTCAAGTCATTATTTCTATTGAATATTAAGGACCAATATTAAATAGGTTTCTGATTTATTATCACCATCTGAATTTAAATCAAGTATAATGATGACCATACAGCCATTGTCAACTGTCATCTAGTTTCATCCTTACCTACTCTGGGAAGGTGATGGCTTAGTGGTATTATCATTAGACTGTTAATCCAGAGACCCATGTAATGATCTGGGGATCCAGGTTTGAAGCCCACCATGGCCAATGGTGGAACTTGAACAATAAAAATCTGGAATTAAGAGTCTAATGATAACCATGAATCCCTTGTCGATTCTCAGAAAAACCCATCTGGCTCACTAATGTCCTTGAGGGAAGAAAACTCTCATCCTTATCTGGTCTGGTCTTCATGTGACTCTAGATCCACAGCAACGTGGTTGACTCTTAACTGCCCTCTGGGCTGTTAGGGATGGGCAATAAGTGCTGGTTTAACCAGTGATGCCCTCATCCTATGAATGAATAAAACAAAACTTTGGCCTTTATGTGACTCCAGACCCACAGAAATGACCTTAAACATCCTCTGAAATGGCCTAGCAAGCCACTCAGTTGTATCTGACCATTTACATATAGAGTAGATGCTGGAAATCTGAACTATCAACAGAAAATACTGGGTACAATCAGCAGGTCCAATCATCACAGATGCTGCCTGACCTGGTGAACATGTCCAACCTTCTCTATTTGATTATAATTTTACAACCTAAGCTATTATCTAAAAGAAAGGAATGAACCAGATAGGCCACCCAGCATTGACCCGGGCACTGGAAATGACAACAGAAAACCCAGTGATGTCACTCTTCAAAGTCCTCCTTAGTATCTTGGGCTTGTGCCATTCGTGGGAGAGGTGACCTCACAGTGGATCATCTACAGAAAGCACTACAGCAACTCACCCAGGCTATTTTGACAGCAACTTCCTAACCTGTGATATCAACCACCTAAAAGAACACGAACACCAACCAGATAAATGGGAACACTGCTACCCAGAAGTTCCCCTCACCATCCTGACTTGGAAAGTCAGCGCTGTTCCTTCAGTGTTGCAGAGTCAAAATCTTGGAACTCCCTCCCTAATGGCACAGTGAGTTTCCCTAGACTTCAAGTGTAGTTCAGCGGTTCAAAAAGGCTGCTCCCCACCAACTTGAACAGAGCAATTAGGGATGGGCAATAAATGCTGCCCTGGCCAGTGACATCCCATTCATTAAAAAAAAACAAAAAAAAATCAATCGCACAATGTCAAAATCACCATCATAAAGTTGGAGAAAGTTAGTGCTGAACCCCATTCCTGCACCCTGGCCCTCCCACCTCCTGTAACTTTGTTTCACCTGAAGGTTACACTTGATTCCGGCTCCCCCTCTACAACACCATCCACAATCTGACGTGTTGGTTTCCCAATGCAGTGTAAGGATTACTCTGTGCCTATGTACTTTGCAAACCTTTTCCTGCTCGATGCCTCTGCACTTCGAACTACCACCCTATTCTATGTCAGGACGGTGGCAGCTTTGAAACCCTGGGGATAGTTACCCCCACCAAATCTGTGGCTAAACGTTTGCAATTCTGTTCACGTAACAGATAAATGAAAGTAGGATGTTAGCCCTCCAACCACACCACCGAATAAATGACGGCCATACCCTTTTAAACACGTGATTTAAGTCTGTTGCTAGTTGGACTTCAACATTTTTTAGAGAACTATGTAGTGTAGCTGTGAGAGTGTTTTAGATTTAATTTTTTTCTTCCTTAGAAGAAAGGGACAATGTAATTATTTGTGATGTAATGGTGCATAATATTAAGTAGCTTCACTGCTCCTGCAGTGAGACAGATGCAAGATTGTTTTCTTGGGGGGGTGGTGTAGAAAATGCACCCTTTAAAGAAGTTTGCAAGGAAAAATCATCAAAAGGCAGCGCTGGGATCCGCTCAGTTCAGAGGCTCTCCCTCTCCCTCTCTCTCTTGTAATCTCGCGTTAGTCGTTTCCTTATCTGCCCTCCCTCCAGTTGACAGGCGAGTGTATGCAAACCAATTCCAGGATTTTCACTTCAACATGGCTACTACCGCAACGTGTACCAGGTTTAGCGACGACTACCAGCTGTATGAAGAGCTAGGAAAGTATGCTATACCCTTCCTTGTCCCTTTCCTCCCCTTGTAAGGAACTTGTCCCCATCCAGCTGCTGTCTACACCCCCTTTTCTCTTCCCCCCCCCATCACCACCTTGTATTTTTTGACCACCTCCTCCCCCCTTCCCCAGTGTTTCTGGACTAAAACCCCTGTTTGCCTTCTCTCTTGCCCTTGTCCTTATTCAGGGGTGCCTTCTCCGTCGTTCGCAGATGTGTCAAATTATCCACGGGCCAGGAATTTGCTGCAAAGATAATTAACACAAAGAAGCTGTCAGCCAGAGGTGAGCGACTGGACAGAGAGAGTGTATGTGTATGTGGGGAGGGTTCCTTCTCTTGGTACAAGAGGGGCAAGGGACATTCACTGGGAGTGCAGACTTGAGAAGCATTTGATGTCAGTGTAAAGGAGGTGGGAACGCTCCAAGGAATCTCTCTCTCCCTGTACCCACCCATCACAGTTTTTTCTTGTTACATTTCGATTGCAGTGTGATCACAGAGGAAGGAAGCCGGCAGATCTGAATCTATCTGACCAGTAGAATATCATCTGACCAAAGCAGTGTTGATCTTGAAACGGGAATTGTTTATTGTGTGTCGCTGCCTTTTTTTTTCCAGGGTGTTGTAGATTAAAATGAATTAACAGCAGCGTGTGTGGCTCGATGGTTACTAGGGCCGAATGTCCTTCCTTCTCAGTCCCAGTCTTGTCTGGCTTTTGCAAAACTTTATTCAGGAAGGAATACGCTGGACACAAGGGTGAAGGGTTTTAGTTTTGCTTCGATCTGTCTCTTTATATGGGAAAACAGAATGGAGACAAAATTCTCTGCACCAGCCTTTCCGATTGTGTGTGTGTGTGTTAGGGGGTCGAGAGCAAGGGTTAGGAGGGAAAGCTGGCTCTATTTACAGCAATAGAGACCGGGATGAGGTTAAACCGCCTGTGACCACGACAGAATCGCGCCGATTCTGTGCTGAAGTGCCTTCTCTCTTTGTACGCACTAGAGCGAACGGCTGAAGTGTCAGAGCCAAGTGCTGAGCGAGAAACACGAACAAATTCCCTCTCTTAAATAATTCAGAGAATTGATCACGACCGGAACTAGTTCATAATGACTAACAACGGATCTGTTTCAAGCTCCTCAAAAGTTCAAATCCCCACACCCGCGGTTCACATCAAGGAAATAATTGTCAGTTTTAAAAAGGTACAGTTCTTTATATCCTTGTTAATTTTGAAATCTCGAGAGCCAATCTGCGCTCTGCCTTGGAAGCAGTTTGCAAACTCTATAGCCACTCCAACACTCTTTCTAAATGGTTTTATTTTTCAAGTAAACAGAGATAGTGAAAAGTGTACCCTTTCTCAGTGGTGACTTGTAAGATATAAAGTGAAGCCAATCGATTTCCATTTTCAAAAAGCACTTTTATTTCCTGCCAGACGACAATTTGCCCCCTATCCCTAATCTCTTTTGCTTTAGAAAGTTCTTTAAGGTGCATCTGACGCGGTTTGAGCAGTTCCAGCACAGTGTCGAAATTGGATTGTGTTGTTAGGAAATTAACCTGGCCAGAGACTGAGAGAAGCATTTTCATTGTTTAGGGGAACGCTAAAGGCTGTAGAAGCCGAGAGCTCCTCTCTTCACTTTAAAACGGGTGCAGGGTTAAAATGGGGGGAGGTCAGCTGTTGTGGCTATTTTACGATCGGGGTGGGGGGGGGGGGGTTGTCAGTCCAGCCGCAATGCAGGTGTGAGAGCGGCTCAGAGAGGGGAGGGCTAATCTGATTGTATGGCTGTTATTTGTACCTGCAGACAGAAGTGGGAGAGAGCGCGGTTTCAAAACAAGAGGGGGGAAGAAAAACAATCCAAACGCGCCTCTTCCTGTTGCAGTGTCCTAACGCAGAGTAATACATCAGGATTAGCGTCTCTGCCTCCCCCCTCAACGCCAGGCGATAAATCACGTTGTCCACATCTAAAGCACGCACTGGCTGAGCCACACAAACTTGGCTATTTATAGCCTCTGTTCCCTTTGCTATTTTATTCAACACTGTCATAAACTGCAAATGTCATGCAGGCTTCCAGTTTTACATTTTATTGTCCCATCCGGGTACTGTTTTGCTTTGATTTGAGAAACCACAAAGCGATTTCAAACTAAAATAAACTTGCATTGGTTTTATTGGTTGTACACACTGTAAAGAAATGAGGCTGCTCCCCTTCCCAACCCTTCCTGTAAGGTCTGTTGTTGTTCAATCCACACTTTGCATACAGTAAGGCAGGCGGTACATTGGGGAGAGGAGCTGGTGACTGATCTGACTGACTTCGAACACTGTCAGTTATTTTGCAAGTAATGTATTTTCTGGCGTAATTTCGGAGGAACACGGCAGAGGGCGCGTCGGTAACTCTCTTGGCTGAACCTGAGCTTTGTTTTTAAAAAGCGGTGCTGTGTTAGAATGGACCTCGCCTGTTTCAGCAGCGTTTCTTATGAACGTTAGAGGAAGAACAAGCAGCTCTAAAGTTGCAAAATCTGGACTCGGTCTCTCCATCTTTATTCAGATTCCAGTTCAGAGTAATGCCAACCTGTAAGGGCAAGTCCAGGTCCTCAACTTGTTCAAATTTGTTTTTGTTTGCTCCCTCCTCTTATGTGGCCCACTCTCCCTGTATGTTATCTTCTCTCTTTCTCTTCACCCACAATAAAAAGGGGTGCATTCTGTAAAAGAGGTTGGCAGATGTCTTGTTATAACCAGGATGCTCAAAGCAGTCCTAGGAGTGACTATGAGGCTAGTTCTGTGTGCTTGTGAGGCACCTTGGCATAAGGTGGGAAGCTCAGTGTGTGGGAACCTGCGTCTCTCACTCTGGCGCAGTGCATCAGTGCCTGAGTGCACACACTGTGCCACCAGCCTGTCATACTGCTGCATACACATTTATTCTCTCTCTCTCTCTCTCTCTCTCTCTCTCTCTCTCTCTCTCTCTCTCTCTCTCTCTCCCCCTGTCTCTCTCTCTCTCCCCCTGTCTCTCTCTCTCTCCCCCTGTCTCTCTCTCTCTCTCTTTGCCCTCCTCCTCCCAACCCTCCCACACCCATTATAGGAAAGATATTATTAAGCTGTAGAGGGTTCAGAAGAGATTTACCAGGATGTTGCTGGGAATGGAGGGTTTGAGTTATAAGGAGAGGCTGGAAAAGAGCATAGGATGTTGAGAGGTGACCTTATAGAGGTCTCTAAAATAATGAAGGGTATAGACAAGGTGAATGGTAGGTGTTTTTTTTTCCCTAGGGTGGGGGATTTCAAGAGTAGGGTGCATATTTTTAAGGTGAGAGGAGAAAGATTTTAAAAACTACATGAGGAGCAATTTTTTTTTTACATAGAGAGTGGTTTGTGTGTGCAATGAACCGCCAGAGAAAGTGTTGGATGCAGGTAAAGTTCTAACATTTAAAAGACGTTTGGATAAGTCCATGAATAAGGAATGTTTGGAAGGATATGGGCCAAGTACAGGCAGGTGAGATTAGTTTAGTTTGGGATTATGGTCGGCATGGACTGGTTGGACCGAAGGGTGTGTTTCCGTGCTGTTTGACTATGACTGTACCCAGGAGAGTCAAACAATGTGCCCCTGTCCAATTAGTGAGACTGAGTGGGTATAGTCTTTGCATCTTTCTGATCTACTGTGTCCTTTAGGTCAGTGAAGACATGTTTTGTATAATATGGCTTTGCTGTTTGTCTGTGCTTTTATCCAACTGCAACCCCCCAAACAAACCCTGTCTTCAAGTCATGATACTTTGCTCCTAATTGCTAATCTTTCTGGCAGTTTGATTGGGAAACTGAAGCCAAGCTAATTTTAAGTGGTACCTTTTGGGGCTTACAGCATTCTATTTGGAAATCAAATGTTCCACAATTTGAGATACTTGGCTGAATATCTCCCATTCACCGTTTGAATGCTGCACCAGACCCCCTCCCCGTTTTCCATTTTCCCTTTTCCCTTACTGGTGTGGAGGTGGGGCAGTGCTGTAGAGTTTTGTAAGGATATAGTTCTGTTGATATCAGAATCTTTCTAGGTGATTGTTTGCATAATCTGGGGAACTAATTGACTGACGAGTAATGTTACCAGTGAGCAGAACCTTGCACACGAGATTCCTAATAGTGTGTCTTTAGATGACAATCCTGAGCAAGACCTCTGATCTATTATTTTCTGCGTGTCAGTCTGTTAGTGGATACTCCTGCCTGGTGATCTGCAATCATGGAACACCAGGGCGCTTTTCCCTCTATCCTCCTCATACAGGAGCACCTGAGCAATTGCTCTGTGATATCACCCAATCCTGCCTTGGTCAACCCCTCTTTCTGTTGCCTGCTGATTGTCCTCTGAAAAGATCTCTTAGCTTCCAGCTCTGACCAAATGGCCTAAATACTGACTTTTCCTGTTTTGGATACTAGTTTTTTTTTTCTTTTAGCTCCTGCATTTAAAAGCACCTCTCATTTAGCCTAATCCTTGAAAATTCCAAATATGGACCATACATCTCAGCATTTGCATTTCAAAGACCTCAACATTATTTTAGTCCGTGAATATTTATTGCCCAGTTTTCAGAGGCTTACAGGAAATTGCATCTTATGAGTTTTTCTCTTCTTTCAGGCTTCAGCTTTCTAGTTAACACATCCTTTACCTTTTACAAAATTACTTCTGGTTATCTCAACCCTCCTCCTGATGTAATCATCACGTCTGCCAATTTCTGTTTTCATTTGTCTTAAATCGATAAAGCTCTATCTGTACCTTCTCGGAGAGACACCATCTACTTCAGTCTTCACGTCTCTCATTTCCTCCATTACCTTCACTCCCTCTGATGAATCCGGAGAGCATGGGTGAGTGGAGTCCAGGATAAATAGGGTATTGCCTTTTTAAAATTAGACCCAGCTCATTCAGAGGCAATAGCAGCAAACACTTCCAAACAAAGCGTGGTGCAAGTTTGAACTTTTTAAAACAAACTTTTCAATAAATAGGCTTAGGGTTTGACTGAAAATGTTAAAAGCTGAAATTGGTTGTATTTTTGAGAGGTGATGGAATCAAGGCAAGTAGATGGACCTAAGATACAGACTAGAAAGAATGCAGAGCATGCTCGAGGGGCTGAATGGTTCAGTTCCTGCACTTGTGGTTCAGAGATCAAACCTCCAGCTTTCCTTGCCTGTATTTCTGTGCCATGCCAGTCAGTGCACCAGTCCATGAAATTGAGTGAAATATTAAAAGAGTACCTGAAGTTATTCAGTGGTAGCAAGAACTACAGATGCTGGTGTCAGAGATAACGTAATGTGGAGCTGGAGGAATACAGCAGGCCAGGCAGCATCAGAGGAGCAGGAAAGTTGACGTTTTGAGTCAGGACGAAGGAAGGTCAACTTTCCTGCTCTGATGCTGCCTGGCCTGCTGTGTTCTTCCAGCTTCACACTACATTAACCCAAAGTTATTCCGCATATTTACAACAATGTGGTCCCATCATGAAACACGCAAATTCTGTGGTATCAAACTAATTAACTAAATAGCTTAATTTTCAAAAGACACGCACTTGCTACCCCTAAAGTAAAGCTGTTACAGAGTCATACAGCACGCAAACAGACCTTTCGGTCCCCAACCCGTCCATGCTGACCAGGTTTCCCAAGCAAACTAGTCCCATTAGCCTGGGTTTGGCCCAAATCCCTCAAAACCTTTCCTAATCATGTACTGTCCAAACGTCTTTTGAATATTGTAACTGTACCTGCATCTACCACTTCCTCTGGCAGTTCATCCCATATGCTCACCACCCTCTGTGTGGAAAAAGTTGCCCCTCAAGTCTCTTTTAAATCTTTCTCCTCTCATCTTAAACCTATGCCCTCTAGTTTTGAACTGCCCTGAATTTTGTTGTTCTAAGCCTTCTTTTTGAGTACTTGACCATTTACTGAGAAAGGGTAGAGATCTTGCATTTATGTGCAAATTGCTTAGAGTTGGGATTCAAAGTGATGTCTTTCTGAAATCTTTCCACAAAATTCCACATTGATAGCTCCAATTGTTTTTACCTGTAAACCATAAACTTTTGCATTCACAACTCCTTGGTTACTGATGTGTCTGTGGCCAGGATGTCATTCAAGCTGAGGCTGACAACTGGTAATTCACATTCCCATCACACAAGTGCTTTGCAATGAGCATCTCCAACCAGAGGCTCTAACCTTGCCTCTCTATGATGTTCAGCAACATCACGATTGTTAAACTTCACACTACAAATATCCTGGGAGATACCATTGACTAGAAACTGAACTGGTCCAGGCATACAGATGCTGTGGCTACAAGAGCAGAGGTTAGGAATTCTGCAGTGGGAAATTCTCCTTCTGATTCCTCAGAGCCTGACCATCATCTGCAAGACACAAGTCAGGAGTGTGATGGAATACTCCTCACTTGCCTGGATGAGTGCAGCCCCAACAACTCTCAAAGCAGCTCGGCCTTCTCTAGAACAAAGAAGCCTACTTGATTGGTACCTCGTCCACAGTGTTTAATTACCTCAGGTATATACTTGCTCCACCACCAGTGCATAAGGACAGCAGTCTATATCATCTACAATTTCTCAAGGCATCTTCAGCAGTGCCTTGTAACCCTGTGACCCCAGAGCAAGAACAGTAGAAACACCTTTTTCATTTGCCCATCATCCAGACTTGGCAATATTGTTGACATTCCTTTATCATTGCTGAGTTAAAATCCTGCAACCCTTTACCTAAATTGTGGGAGTACCTTCAGTGGCTCAAGCTCAGCAGTCAGCAATAGACAGCAAATACCTTACCAATGATGCCCACAACCCATGAAAGAATAGAACAAAAACCAATTCTAACTCCATCAAATTTCATTCTGTTGACACTTTGATGGTTTACATTGCTGAGAAAATAAGAGTTACAGAAGCTTTTTGTCTTGCGCTCATCAGGACAAATGCAAGAATGCTGAATTTCAAACAATCACACCAATTTATACCACAGGAGAAACCTATGCTGATTGGTTAGGAAGTCAACTTTGAGGCTTTGTCATGGAAAGCAATGAGAAGCTACCTGAAATTCCCTGTTGCTTTTTCCATGTCACAGCGCCAGCCAATTAGAGTCAACCTCCTAACAAATGAGCACAGTTTTCTCCTGTGTTATGAGATGTAGCAATCATTTCAAATCTGGCATTCTTGAGTTTGTCCTGATGAGTGCAAGGCAAGAAGCTTTGGCAACAATGGGGTTAGAATAGTTTTTGACTGGGCTGAAGGTCCTTTTTTCTATGCTTTGATTTGATTTATTCTGGTCACAGTTACCTAATTACAGTGAAAAGTTTTGTTTTGCGAGCAGTACAGGCAGATCAAAGCAAACCACGACATAGAGATCAAAGGGTGCTGAGACATACAGGCTACACAACACAGGAGGTGCACAAAGCGAGATCAGTATTAGCAAGATCAATGTTATTTGGAGTTAGAGAATCCCTTCATCAGAATAATAATGGCTGTAGATCTCTCTGACTCAAATGTGTCTCTCTTTTCAGCATTGTTCAAATTTTGTATTGCTAAAGGATTCATATTTTACTTGTTAGGTCAGGATTGAATTCTAACTTCAAACCGTTAAAATACCCATCTTTGCTTACTGTAGAGAAGTCAGCTAAAAGCTTAGGACTTTCTATAACTCAGTTCTCTGTCTCAATGCTGATACACAAGCCTCAGTGGGATTAGTCGCAGTTAAAGCATCACATGGCTGGCATGTTGTGTACAGGAAGATCCAACAAACAATGACACAAATACCAAGGCAAAGCACATTAGATATTGGAAACTGTGCCCAAAAACTGGAAATGTTGGAAGTGCTCTGAATGCCAGGCAACATCTGGTGAGGACTGAAACAGAGTTAATGTTTCAGTTCGATAACCTTTCATAAGTGGAAACATTAACTGCTTCTGTCTCCTCTCAGGTTGCTGAGTATTTCCAGAATTGCCTGTTTTATAAAACAAATTCTTACACAATACATGTGCTTGAGAAACTGTTTAGTTTATCTAAATGCTACAAAAGTCTACAGTATCCTTCAGCTTATAGGCAACGCTACATCTGGCCCAACTCGTGATAAACGTCCAGCACTTTAAAGCATTGGGACCTTTTCAGTAGAGGAATAAGAAACTCTCTTGCACTTTCTGTAATGAAGGAATGATTATTCTGTCTTTATTTTTATTTGAGGTTTGGTTAGAGAATATTAAAGGAAAATGGGTTTGTACTGCCCAGTTTAGTAGTGCAAGTCCTGGCCTGGCTATGTAACAGTGGTTATGGTGTTGCTGGTCAGTTTCAGTGGGTCCCAGGTGAATGAACTTCACTGGCTCTTGTAATTGGATAGGTCACTGATGCACTTGGAGGGTGGCAGCACCTCTGTCTCTATCACCAGGTGGTATTGTGAACCAGCTTGGAGAGGACTGGGCTGTGGATACAGCACAAGAGGAATAAAATCAATCCACCTTCTAATCTTTCGAGAACTATTCCGATATCATATCTGTAGTCCTGACTTTAAAGCTTCATAAACTGCACATTGGTCATACAAGTTTTTAAGTAAGATCTTTTCACTAAGCACTGCACCTGAACAAGCTACATATTTAACCCAAATAGTGTTCACGTAAATATCCAAATTAACTTGTGAGAAGCCTTTCTTATTCCTCTGTTCTACATTTGTGTTTGGATTTGACAGGCTGTTTCCTGTCCTCTGTGGTGGGTGCAGGTACAGTTACAATATTTAAAAGCCATTTGGATAAGTACATGAATAAGAAGTGGTTGGAGGGATATGGGCCAAACGCAGGCAGGTGAGATTAATTTAGTGTGGGATTATGGTTGGCATGGACCGGTTGGTACGAAGGATCTGTTTCCTTGCTGTACGACGGTAAACTCTGCCAGCAGCAAATCCCTCTCCCATTTTGTTTATTTTAATAGAAGGACACATAAGGTTATACGCTTTGCTTAATTCCACTGTGAATGGTTCTGCCAGTTTACCTTGTACACAGAATTGGCTGGAATTATTGAAAATCACAATTTGAGGGTAAGATCATATTCATGATCTGGGCACTGAGATATGACTCTGGGCTTTTGCCTAAAACCCTTAGTTATTAAGAGCACTAGCTTCCTCATGAATAGTGCTTTCATTTCTATGTTGCATATACTAGACAATTCTTTTTTTTTGTATCAACCACCTTGTTGTGGTGGTTTTACAGTTCACTCGGAGTCAGTTGTGGCAACATGTATTTATTTTTACAATCCTAATGTAGTCCAGAGCTACAGATGGTGATGGGCTCCAATATTCTTTGCTTTATGTGGCTAACCAGGAATCTCTCCCACTCCTCTCGCCTGCAGTTGGCATGTGAGATAACAAGGGGTAGAGCTGGATGAACATAGCAGGCCAAGCAGCATCAGAGGAGCAGGAAAGCTGATGTTTCGGGTCTGGACTTTCTGCATGTGTTGTGTTTGCAGGATGGTATTCAATCTGTTTGACTAGATTATGAGCGTACTTTCCTTAACCATCAAATGCTGGACTGGGCCCTGAACCTGGAACTCCTGGCCCAAAGCTAGGGGCATTAGGGATAGTGGCATCTGGGTCACATTAGTGGACCCTTAATTTGGAGACCTGAACTAATGATCTGGTGATGACACTGAAAATCCCATTATGGTAGCTGGGAAATTTTTAAATTGAGTAAATTTCCTAAGGCTGGGGGTGTGGTGGTCATAAGCTAGTATTCGTATTGGCCCCTATGAAACAAATAGTGTCAGTAATAAAGTACCAAGCTCACCAATGTTCCTGCAGGAAGGAGATCTGTGATTATTACTGGGCCTGGCCTATATAGGACACCAGACACACAGCAATGTGGTTGACAGTGAAGTGGCCGAGCAAGCCACCCTGTTTAGTATTGGCTATTAAATGCTGTTCGTGGCCATATTCTATGAATGAATAAAAACTGGGTTTGTTGGCCATGGGTACAGAACGTGAGAGTTAATTTCTCCATGTTGTAATGTTTCCAACTCAGTGAGGGTGGGCAGGAGAGGAGGTTAAACATTTCTTCTGTCTGTGTGGAGCAGAGAGACAACATTTTAAATTTTAAAGAGAGCCTGCGATTTATTTCTCCCTATTCACTGTTTGACAATTGAGACACATCTTTGCAAGACAGTCCCTTGGAGATGAAATCCATGGAAGAGAGATTTTTAAAGGGCAAAATTGTTCATGACCAGTGGCAGGTGAAATGGCCTATTTAGAGTCGATATTTGTGGTTTATTTAGCTGCAATCTGTCTGACATTAGTTGTAATGTAACAAGACTATGGATGTCTTGCTGACTGCTTCATAGAATAGAATCCCACAGTGTGGAAGCAGGCCATTTGGCCTGAGTCCACTTCGACCCTCTGAAGAGCATCCCCCCAGACCCTATAACCCTGCATTTCCCATGGCTAATCCACTAGCCTGCACATCCCAAAACACTATGGGCAATTTAGCATGGCCAATCCACCTAACCTGTACACTTTTTGACTATGAGGAAACCGGAGCACCCGGAGGAAACACACACAGATGCTGGGAGAATGTGCAAACTCCACACAGACAGCCTCCTGAGGCTGGAATGGAACCCAGGTCCCTGGTGCTGTGAGGTAGTAATGCTAACCACTGAGCCACTATGCCGTCCCATTAAACCTCTTTAATGTGGCTAGTCTTGTTACTAGTTATTTCTAGTTTGATTATTCCAGTGCATCGTTCCTGGCTGGTATCCCACATTCTATCCTTGGTAAACTTGAAGTCATCTAAATCCTCTTTGCCTGTGCGCTAACTAGCACCAAGTTACATCCAGCCGTTTCCCCTGTACTTGCTGATCTACACTGGTAATGTCTTGATTTTGTCTTTCTTGTCCTATGTGCTCAAAACCTTCCATTGCTTCATCATTGTCCATCTCTGTAATCTCCTCCCAGTCTCACAACTCTCCAATATATCTGTGTTCATCTGATGTTAGCCTCCTAAGCTCTCTGCGTTTTAATAGAAACAAGAACAGACGTTGTTGGGAAAACTCAGCAGGTCTGGCACATCTGTGGAGAGAAAAGAGTTTTAATGCTTTGGGTTAAGTGATCCTTCTTTAGAGCTCAGTTTTCCCAGCAATATCTGTTTTTGTTTCTCATTTTTGTTTTTCATCTGCAGTTCTTTGGTTTTTATTACATTTTAATAGCTTCACCATTGGTTGCTGTGCTTCCAGTTTCCCTGGCCCCAAGCTCTGGATTACCTTCCCTACACCTCACTTCCTTCCTCCTTAAAGCTCCTTAAATCTATTTGCTTGAGTCTTTTTGGCCACCGAATCCGTTATGTTCTCATGTGATCCCTTTTTTCGTTGTTGTAGAGTTCTCCTGTGAAGTACCTCAAGGAAGTCTAGTACATGAAAGGCGCTATCTAAATCAAAGTTGTTGATGCCATTAATCCTTGCAAGCTCCTCCTTTAACAGGCAATAGGGATGTTAAAGCAAGGAGCTGTGCTATCTTTTAAAACCACACTATTGCGGAAGAATGGAATTAAACCCAAGAATGTGCATTCATCAGCGTGAAAATAATTCCATATGAGAACAGTTAACAACAAATAATTGTGTGAGGCCAATGAGCCCTGGGCAATAAATGCTGTCATTGTCGTTGTAGGACGCACCCATTCCTGAAGACCAAATTTGAAAAGAGATGACACTTCATATGCAGCAGAAATGCACAGTTAGTAATTGACTAACTGCAGTTGTCCTCACCCGCATTTTCAAATCCCTCCATGGTTTGGCCCTTTTCCACCTCTCTAACCTCCTCCAGCCCCACAGTCCTCCGGGTTGTCTGTGCTCCTATGATTATGAGCTTCCCCAATTTTTCTTGCTCCCTTGTCAGTGGCTGTACCTTCAGTTGACTTGGCCGGAAGCTATATAATACCCTGAATAAACATTCATTTCACTCCCTCGCTGTCGTCCTTTTTGAGACACTCCTTTTAAAAACTGGCTTGTCGACAAAGCTCTTGGCAGTCTGCCCTGTTATCTACTTAAATGGCTAGGTGTTTTTTTTTAAACTTCTTTCTTTATAATACACCCATGAAGCACATCTCTTGCATTAAAGGCACTGCAAAATACTAGTTATTGTTGTAGATGTTGACATCTTTCTTGTAGTGATGTTGTTCAAGTTGGTCTTTGCACTATTGAAACACACTGAATCTTTCTCTTCAAACCACATCTTGTGATCTTTTGCAGTCACCTGAGCAGGTGGATGGTCCCTTCAGTTCAAAGTCTCACCTGAAAGATTGCATCTCTGACTGTGCAGCACTCCTTCAGTGCTGCACTGGATGGTTAGCTCAGATTTTACTCCACTGCCTGGGGTCGGGGGGAATTGAGCACTTTTCCTTCCAACCATTTGAGATGAAAGTGTGACATGACCATTTGCTTGTTGGTAATCTCCTTGCTGTGGAGGGATCCTCTTGTGTTCAAGATGGCTGTAGCATTTTTAACAAGTCATTGAATTTTGCTGTTTATCGAGTACGTGCGAAGTAGGCTGGGTTGCGACAGATGATAAATTGTTGTGTAAAATGTATTTAATAAGGGGACTGCTGAGTTTACATGTATTTAAACATCCAAAGGTACACGTACTAATGTCGAGTCATACAACACAGGAACAGGCCCTTCAGCTCAATTCCTTCAATGCAAACAGTCTTATTGCCTCCCTTGCTAAAAGGGTTTCAACCAGTAGGCTGTAGCCTATATAACTGTTTCAATTTGCTGTAATTATAATTGTCAGTAGTGAAATGCTGTGTATGTCCCTTAGCCACTGATGTAAACAATTACAGGATTATTTGGTGAGTCATGGATGAAACATGCATTAACAGTGTATTAATATAGTTGCTGCCTTTTGGGGGTGGAGAGAGGCTTTAAGCTTTCCGAAAACCCGTCACTTCCCATTGGCACATTGTTTCCAAAAGAACTGACCTCATTGTGCTAAAATCTATTCTCTTCATTGTGCAAAGGAAAACAGAATTTTGATTTCACATTCCTTATTTATCGTATCCTTCTTGCTCAGATTGATATCAACACAAAATTTTATGTGTGAACTCCTGTCTGTGTGCATGGAACACTCTTTCTCTGTTTGTTTATTCCTCTCCTGTCTCTAGTCTCTGTCCCTCTCTGAGTCTCTCCCTTTGTATGGGAGCGTCTCTCTGTCTCTTTTTCTGTATGTCTCACCCTTTCTCTCTGTGTCCTTTGCTCTCTATCTACGTGTTTATCACTCTCTTTCTCCCCTTCCTGCCCTTTGTTTGTGAGTGTGTGTGCCTCTCTCTCTCTGTCTCTCTCTCTCTCTCTCTCTCTCTCTCTCTGTCTCTACCCACTCTTGATTTCTCTTGTGCATGTCTCGCCCTAGTCTCTCTTGCTCCCTCTTTCTCTGTTTCTCCCACTTCCCCTGTCTGTCTGTCTTGGCCGGCCCCCATCTAGGTCGCTAATGCCCCCCCCCCCCCCCCCCGCCTATCTTTCTTTCTTTCTGTCTGTCTGTCTGTCTTGCCCTCCTTCCCTCTCTCTGCCTGTTTCTCTGTTTGTCTGTCTCTCTCTCCGTATGTCTCACATCTACCTTTCTCTCTCTCTCTCATTTCCCCTGCTCCCCGAATCTCTCATCCCCCTCTCTGTCTCTTTCCCTAGGGTAATAACGCTGACTGTAAACAAAATATTTTTCATATTCTGTACCTTAGCTTGCAGTGCAACCAGAAACATAATTTTTTTTCATATTCCATACAAGTAAGTTGACCTTCCATGTTTCCCTTTCTTTGTAAAAACAAAAATAAAGTTTTAAAAAGTGTTCTTATCACTCCTGCTCCTGCTAAGCATCTCTCTTTGAGGATCTTTAATAATTCCTTGAAGCCAGCACCTTTTATTTGTGGAACACCTCACTTTCTTTGGAAACTTCTTCTTTCTAACATTTTTTTTTGTGCAAGTAAGGCCAGTCCTCAACCTTTTCTCAGCAACATTGTTTTCATTTCAAAAGAGAATGTGCTAAGAAACTCAGCAGGTAGTGGCAGCATCTGTGGAGAGAGCAGTGGTTGACTTTTCAAGTCCAATATGACTCTTCATTTTTTTTTTGATTGTACAAATGTCCAAGGAGAGATTTATCCACAGAACTCTACAATGTCAAACATTTCTCAGATTGCCTCTTGTATAGGATTTCCTTTTGAACGTTGGATTATACAGCTATAGCCTGTACTGATGCCACTGTTTCAGCAGATGAGGTGCTTTTAACCACCATTTTCATTTTCTTGGCTTCCAAAGGATGATGATGATGATAATTTTTTGAGCAAGAATATGACAAACCCTGACATACTTAAATAAACTGCTGGAAGATTAACGTGAAGCATCACCTAAAGTTATCAGCTTCATAATTTTCTGGATCACACAAGACAAGAAAATGGAATCCAAATCTTTCTGAATTCCATTTCTTTAATGTTTTATTTGTTTTCCAGATTACCTCAATAGTAGAATGTTT
>NW_025967968.1:54-25000 GCF_021869965.1 Rhincodon typus
CACTCTCACTCTCACTCTCACTCTCACTCTCACTCTCACTCTCACTCTCACTCACATGCACTGACACTCTCACTCTCACACACGCGTGCACACGCACTAAAAAAGAAAACGTTGGTGGAAAATTGTGGATTCTGTTTAAAAGCAAGAAGCGCAGAATTGTTATGGAGCAAAAGGTGGCCATTTGGCCCATTGTATCTCTACCGGCCCTCTGAATGAGCATTATAAACTAAGTGCCATTCTCCCACCTCTTTCCCATAGTCCTGCACATGGATAGCTTCTATTGAAGTAATCATTAAGAGTATCCCCTTGAGTGCTTCAGTCAGATCTGCTTCCACTGCATTTCCAGGCAGTGCCTTCCAGAACCTAACCACTCGAGATGTGAAAAAGCTTTTTCTCTCATTGCATTCACTTCTTTTGTAAAACACTTTATATCTGTGTCCTCTCATTGTTGGTCCTTTTGAGCAGGAGCAGTTTCTCCCTATCTACTCCATCCAGACCCTTCACTGCTTTTAAAGCTTCCATTATATCTCCTCCTTAGTTATTTTCTTTCCAAGGAAAACAGTCCCAATTTCTCCAATTTATCTTCATAACTGAAGTTTCTTATCTCTGGAACCAATCTCGCAAAACTCTTCTATACTCTGCCCATTGAATTCACATCCTTCCTGAAATGTGGTGTCTGGCACCACTGTGTATAATGCTCCAGTTAAGGCTGGTCTATGATCTTCTATCTGTTCGGTGTGACCTCCTTGCTTTTGTACCCTACACCATTACTAATAAACCCTAGGATACAGTGTACTTTATTAATCGGGCTGTCTACGTGTCCTACCACCTCTTTAATGACTTTTGCACATATAAAACCAGAGGTAGTAGGAACTGCCAATGCTGGAGAATCTGAGATAACAAGGTGTAGAGCTGGATGAACACAGCAGGCCAAGCAGCATCAGAGGAGCAGGAAAACTGATGTTTCAGGTCTGGACCCTTTCTGAAGAAGTTCCCAGCATACCGCCTCTTGACAGAAAGCAACATGTAACATGACACCGCCTGCAATATTGCAGCATGCTGCATCCTGGGTCCTATTACATGCCATGTTAGCCTCTTGTATGTTTGACAATAACAACTAATGTTTGTATAATGCCGCTGACATGGAAAACCATCCCAACGCATTCCAAAGGATGGATATCATAACCTGACGGTAAATCGCAAGTGATATTAGGACAGATGACCAAAAGCTTAGCCATTGACGTAGGTTGTAAGGTACATTGTGAGAAAGGAAAGAGAGGCCGGAGTTGTGGGTGGGGAAAGGGGGTGGTGGGAGCCAATCTTCTGTATCTTTGAGGTCATCCCCTGAAGCGCTGGAGGATTTAATTCTTCTCAATCCTTCGTTCCCCAAAGCGATAATAAATCATGACAGCCTGTCTCTCTATGACTTTGATTTGTTGGACTATAAAGTGAAGACTAATTCTATGTTTGAACAATTGGAATTTAGATGGAATGTCTCTGGAATGCCAGTTCATGCACAGAAGTTTAATTTCCATTTTTGCTGTGCTCCTTTGTCCTGTTCAATATTGCCAGAAGATGCCGAATCTGTACAGTGTAAAGATTCTCATATCTTTCCTTTTGTTAGCTTCTCTTTTTCTCATCTTGTCCCTTTAAATGTAACCAGCTTGTGATTGCTGGTGGTGTTTGTAACAAATAAAGGGAGATATGATGTCGCGTGAGCCTTTATTTTTGTGCTCTTTACAAGTAAAAAGATGGTGGGATTGACTGATTTGACTGATGAGTTTAGGGAGGTGATGGCATTGAGGTATTATCACTAGACTATTAGTCCAGGTTATGTCTTGGGGATCCAAGGACCCGTGTGGTGTGATGTGATGCGGATACAGTTAAAAAAAATCTGGGATTAAGAATCTGTTGGTGACATGAAACTGTTGCTGATTGTCGGAAAAACCTATATGGTTCACTAATGGAAATCTGCCACCCCTTACCCGGTCTGGCCTACATGTGACTCCAGGCCCACCTCAATGTGGTGGATTATCACCTGTCCTCGGGCAGGTAGAGATGAGCAATAAATACAGGCCTGGCCAGTGATGTCCACGTCCCGCGAATGAATTAAGAAAGACTGATATCTGGATATGGGTGAAACCATTGGTTAACGTGTAGTTTTTCTTTCAGTTTTGTTTGCTTTGTATTTTGTTGTTGGAGCTGTCTTTTCAGCATCTTTTTATAGGTGGGACTTGAACCCTGGCCTCCTGGCTGAAAGGTAGGGACACTACCTCTGCACCACCAAAAGCCCCGACATCTTTTTAAACTGTCAGGTTTTTAAATCAGATTAACTGTGGCCTTTTTTTTGAAGGAGAGAGTATACTCTCAGGTGTTTCGTGCTTTAGTATTAATGTGGCCTTCAGTCTTGGTTGTTATAGAGTCATAGAGTCATACAGCATGAAAATAGACCCTTTGGTCCAACTTGTCAGTGCCGATCAGATATCCTCAACTAATCTGGTCCCATTTGCCAGCATTTGGCCCATATCCCTCTAAACCCTTCCTATTCATATATCCATCCAGATGCCTTTTAAATGTTGTAATTGTACCAGCCTCCACCACCTCCTCTTGCAGCTTCTGCATGGAAAAAATTGCCCCTTAAGTCTCTTTTAAATCTTTCCCCTCTCAACCTAACCCTATGCCCTCTAGTTTTGGACTCCCCTAGCCTGGGAATAAGACCTTGACCATTCAGTCTATCCATGCCCCTCATGATTTTCTAAGCCTCTAGAAGGTCACCCCTCAGCATCTGACGCTTGAGGGAAAAAAACGCCCCAGCCTATTCAGCACCTCTCTATATCTCAAACCCTCCAATCCTAGCAACATCCTCGTAAATCTTTTCTGAACCCTTTCAAGTTTAACAACATCTTTCCTATAGCAGGAAGACCAGAATTGCGCACAGTATTCCAAAAGTGGCCTAACCAATGTCCTGTACAGCCGCAACATAACATCTGAACTTCTATACTCAATGCACTGGCCAATGAAGGCAAGTGCGCCAAATGCGTTCTTTGCTATCCTGCCTACCTGCAACTCCACTTTCAAGGAACTATGCTCCTGCACCCCTAGGTCTCTTTGTTTAGTAACACACCTCAGGCTGCTACTATTAACTGTATAAGTTCTGCTCTGTTGTTGTTATAACTTCAGCTCTGAGCTCACAACCGCTGCTGTTGAAATCTTTTCAGCTTTTGGTACCAATTTTCTATCACCAGCTTCTAATGCCCACTTGCTGTTACTGTGATGTGCTTGTGGTTGTCTGCATGTTAACTCATGTAACATAGCAGAGAAAGCGAGGTCCATTTTGAAACAGATATCTGAATGTTCATTAACATATAAACATCTTTGTTAATAAGATGCCTCAGATTTGGGTATACAGTGTGGGTTACTGTACTTGGATTGCTGTTGCACCATATACATTATGGCCTGGCTGCCTTAGCAGACTATCAGCAGAATGAACAGAGGGTAACTTGAAGAGCTATAATAGTGGAGTGTCACAGGTCTCGATATCATCTCGCCAGCTTATTGGTGTAACACCTTTCTGAGATCTGTGCAACAATTGAAGCAGGAGCCAAATGATCCCACACTCGGTGAATCCGAGGGATCATACTGCATGAATGTGGAGGTGCCAGTGTTGGACTGGGATGGGTAAGGTCAGAAATCACGTGACACCAGGTTATTGTCCAACAGGTTTATTTGAAAACACAAGCTTTCGGAGCCTCGTTCCTCCTTCAGGTGTAAGTGAGAGAGGTAGTATCAGACACAGAATTTATAGGTAAAAGATCAAAGGTTCACACCATTGATGAAGATGTAGTAAACAAACCTAAGATGCTATTAAATCTTTAATCAGTTAGAAGGTTTTAATTGATTGATATGTATATGTAAATCCCCGAATTCCTTTCAAGTCATGGTCCTGAGAGAACTAAAGGCTTTATCAGTGTAAAGAAGAGGTAATGTTTTTAGGTCCAGATAAGTGTGAGACCTTGTTTAGAATCTGTTTGTGTTTTAGTTTGGAGTCAGACTGGTTTTATTTCTAAAGTAGGAATTTATAACACACCATATTGACTGACTGTCTATAAATTGTTTGCTTTTTGATCAAAATAGAATGTACCTGCAAATACAAATTCACCCCCTAGATTTACGTGTGTGTGTGTGTGTGTGTGTGTGTGTAGGGGGCATGGGGGAAGAGAGTGCGTACGCAAGGGGGAAGAGAGAGAATGTGTGTGTGGGGGTGGAGAGTGTGGGCGTGGGGGTGGGGTGGAAGAGAGTGTGTGTGTAAGTGGGGGGAGAGAGAGAGAGTGTGTGTGAGGGGGGTGTGGAGAGAGAGTGTGTTTGTAAGGGGTGGGCGGAGAGGGAGAGAGAGAGAGAGAATGAGACTATTTGGTCCTTTGTGTCTGTACAAGCTCTTTGAAAGAGCTATTCAATTATTCACGCTTCCCCTACTCTAGCCCCATGGCCCCCTAATTTTTCTCTCAAGTATTTACCCAGTTCCCTTTTGAAAGTTGCTATTAAATTTGGTCCTCCTGGTATTCCTGCTCATAACAATTCACCGTGTGTAAACAATGTTCCTGTCTTACGTCTGCCTCAGTTACCAATTACCTTAATTGCTGATTGTGTAAAAGACATTCTGAAGATGTGTCGGACTTGCCAGGCTTGGGAAAGGTACATCTTCAGAGACACTTTCGGCATTGGAGCTTCGTGTCTGCTCTTGTTCAAAATGATTGTCTTTCTCATGTCCTTGAGGACTTCCCAACCCCTATCTATATCTGTCTCTTTGGTGCTTTGGGGTCCCACGGGATTCCAGCATCCGCACTATTTTGCTTTTGTGATCTATAAGACTGATTAACAGCAAGCAGGAACATGACACTACAAGCACTGGCTACATTGCATGTAATCTCAAAGTGTCTGTGTACCACTTCTATTTACCTCGGCTCTTCCATTGGCAATTTACATTGCATACTGTTGAAGGAAAATAACGGTGTTTGATTTTCTTTTGTGTTGTTTTCTCTTACCTTTATTTTGAAAAGGTCACACTTTTTTTTTAAACCCCCCCCCCCCGTCATACAGTCAGCTGGAGCTAAGGTTAAGGGGTGAAAGATCGAAAGGCATTTGCTCGATTAGAGAACTGAATCAAGCAAAAGCTTTGCTTCTGGAGCAGGGAAGCTTTGCAGAAAAATGCAACATCATTTTTCTTTTGAGGGATTTTAAAGTGTAGCAAGGGTTTTTCCTTCAAAAAGCAAGGGCAATCCAGCGCAGTTAATTTCTTCGATCCAGTATTGCCGTAATATACCACTCCTCTGATGCTGCCTGGCCTGCTGTGTTCCTCCAGCTCCGTGCTGTGTTATCTCTGACTCCAGCATCGGCAGTTCTTACTATCTCTAACTGACATTATAAGACATCTTTAACTTGAAGCAGTGTGGACTGAGCAATGTTCTAATTCATCAGAATGCACTGGGTTGGGACAAAATAAAAGCTACATGTTATAGCTTAGACATTTGAAGATTCCAAGTGCTTAAGATACACATCAGCCCTCTCAAATATAATTCTCTTATTGCTGTGCTCAAAAGAGCCTCCCTCCTATCTCTCTCTCTCCCAAACATGGAGCTTTCAGTACATCGCTGGTTAGCTCAGTTGGCTGAATGGCTGATTTGCAATGCAGAAAGGATACTACAACAGCACGGGTTCAATTCCTACACCAACTGAGGTTATCATGAAGACCATAAGAAATAGGAACAGCAGTGGGCCACTCAGCCCTGTCAGTCAATAGGATTGTGACTGATCAGGCATTCCTTGCATTGACTTCTCTGCCTTTTTCCCCCCCATACCCCTTGATTTCTCCAACTGATCAAGAATCTAACTATCTCAGCGTTAAAGGATCCTGTGGCAAGGAGTTCCAAAGACACTCAACCTTCTGAGAGAAGCACTTCCTCCTCATCTCAGTTTTAAATTGACGCCCCTTTATTCTGAGACTTTCCCCTGTGGAGAAACACCCTCCCAGCATTTACACTGTCAAGACACTTAGATATTTAATATGTTTCAGTGAGATTGCCTCTGATTTTTCTAAACTCCAGTAAGTAGAATCCCATGTTTTAAGGCAGTCCCTCTATACTGGAAGCCTTCTCAACCTCACCTCGCCCCAAGGTGTGGTAACCCTCAGGTTAAACCATCACCAGGTCCTCCCTCTCGCTCACCCCCTCGCCCATTCTCGCCCATCCTCGCCCTCATCCTCGCCCTTGCCCTCCCACGTGCTGTCCTGCGCGCTCTCTCTCTCTCTCACTCGTGGGCTCTCTGTCTCTGTCTCTCACGAGCGCACTCTCTTGCTCTCTCTCTCACACACATATGAGAGAGTAGGACTATGGTCCTCTGCGATGACGATGGCTTTACCTTTTATTAACTGCAACACCAATGTGCATTGTATTGCACCTTTTGCACAATGAGGCATCCCAACCCACCTCTGAGATCAATTATTGAATGAAATTTGAAGTTGGACCGAATGAGGAGATTCTCGGGTGTGGTGAAAAGCTCAATGAGGAGGGTTGGTTTTAAGGAGGAGCTTAATGAAGGAGGAATAAGTTTAGAGAGGATTTCCTCAAGGACCGAAGATTTGACTGACCGTTGGGGAGTGGTTAAAATCACAATGCACAGAAGGCCAGGATGGGAGGAAAATGGAGATCTAGGAGGGCCGGGGGCTGAAGGATTGCACAACAAAAAGTGACAAGGCCTCAGAGGAATTTATAAGCAAGAGTTAAAAATTTAAAAAGGAGATGTTGCTGGACTTGGAACCAATGTAGGTCAGTGTACATGAGATAATGGGTAAATAGGACATGGCATGAGAAAGGGTGGGGAAAGCAGTGTTTCAGATGAGTAAAAGGTAGAAGATAAGATGCTGGCCAGGGGTACATTGAAATTGTTAATTCTAGAGACAATAAGAGCATAGAGTACAGATTCACAGAGGTAACTCTTCAGTACTACATATTTATTTCTCTTAAGGCGATGGCCGAGTGGTACTATCGCTGGACTGTTAATCCAGAGACCCAGATAATGTTCATGGCACTGGGGTTCGAATCCCGCCACGGCAGACAGTGGAATTTGAATTCAATAAATATCTGGAATTAAGAGTCTAAAGATGACCGTGAATCCATTGTTGGTTGTTGGAAAATCTTATCTGGTTCACTAATGTCCTTTAGGGAAGGAAGCTGCCATCCTTACCTGGTCTGGCCTACGTGTGACTCCAGACCCACAGCAATGTGGTTGACTCTTAACTGCCCTCAGGGTAATTAGGGATGGGCAATAAGTGCTGGCCCAGCCAACAATGCCTTCATCCCGTGAATGAATAAAGAGAAAAAAAAGAATGGTTCCTCAGGATCCAGGCACTCCTCCCCTCTTCCTCCTATTGTAGCTGTTGAGAGGCAAGATCATTTCTAACACAGTCTGAGGACTGCCTTTCATCTCCGTCCTCTGTAGAAAGGGTTAGACAACAACTTGCAGACGAAAAATAAAAGACTCATAAATTACCAATCATGCTGTATCAGCAACCTTTTGAAATCTGATAATAAAACAATATTGTTTCAAAGGAAGATTTAACTGACAGATCGCACTGCTAGAAAGACCAGGCAATAGCACAGGGCCAGGGTTCAGATTAAAAAGGATATATATTTGGCTATTCTTGCTCTGTTGTTTCCTATTTTAATCATAGAATCTGAAGAAGCTGAGACACCCTTAATAAATGTTCAAGCCCTTCATTGATTAAAGTTATTTTGCTAGAATTTTTTTAATACAAGTCTAATGGCTTAACAGTCATCACAAAAATGCAGTGCTAAGAATATACTGACCAGGAATGAGAGTAGGCTGTTTGGCATTTATTGCATGCCCCTAATTACCCAGAGGGCTCTTAACAGTCAACCACATTGCCGTGGGTCTGGAGTGACATTTAGGCCAGACCAGGTAAGGATGTGAAGTGATTGGAACCAGGTGGATCCTGTTGACTATGAGGTCCTGGATTGGGGTTGTTAACCTGGGCCAATCAGAAAGCCCTGGCTGACCAACGTGACCAGGGGATTTAGAATACCCTCACTTTAGGGGACTGGCTCCGAGCTGGTTGGTCACAAGTAAATGTGGACAAGTAAATAAAGGGTGACTTGGTGACAGGATACCAGCCTCTGTGCAGTTATTTTAGGCTGGCAGTTTATTTCCCTAAAGGACATTAGTAAACCAGATGGGTTTTTCTGCCAATGGCCATCATTAGACTCTTACTTCCAGATTTTTCTCTTATTGAACTCAAATGCCACTGTCTGCCATAGTGGGATTCGTACCCAATCCCCAGAACCATACCGGGATCTCTGGATTAACTAATCCAGCGATAACACCGCTAGACCACTGCCTCCCCATGTGAATAGTGAAATACCTCATTGATTTTTACTTCAGAAACTATTTTCTAAGGTTATTGGGATATTAGCACCTTCTTTGTCCATGGTGTAGGGGGTAGGGGAGGAGGAGGCGAGAGTATTGTATTTAGACATCCTTGTCAACTCACCGATATAGATTTTTTGTTTGTTCACTTATTTGTAACTGTTGAGATTTTCTCTATTCCTATGGCCTTTTTAAACTAAATGTTTGTTGCATTTGGAGACTGTATGCAGTCATTGTTAATCATATATTTTAAGAGTCAAAAGTGAGCATTTAAGGGAAAGCAAGGAATAAAAGGATTTGATAATAGTGTTAAGTAAAGAGGATTGGCAGGAGACTATGTGATGTACTACAGAATGGTCTTTCTGTGCCAAATGGCCAGATTCTGTCATGTCCTGTCGATATCATTGCTTGCAGTATCTTTCTTCTGCCTCCTGTCTTATTGGTCAGTCTATTGTTTGAGTTAACATCCCAACATGACAGGTTGGGAAATTGAATTCATTCAATCTGGGATAGTGGGAACTGCCGATGCTGGAGAATCTGAGATAACAAGGTGTAGAGCTGGATGAACACAGGCCAAGCAGCATCAGAGGAGCAGAAAGGCTGATGTTTCGAGTCTAGACCCTTCTTCAGAAATGGGGGAGGGGAAGGGTGTTCTGAAATAAATAGGGAGAGAGGGGGAGGCAGATAGAAGATGGATGAAGGAGAAGATAGGTGGAGAGGAGACAGACAGGTCAAATAGGCAGGGATGGAGCCAGTAAAGGTGAGTGTAGGTGTGGAGTTAGGGAGGGGATAGGTCAGTCCAGGAAGGACGGACAGGTCAAGGGGGTGGGATGAGGTTAGCAGGTAGGAGATCGGGGTGGGGCTTGAGGTGGGAGGAGGGGATAGCTGGGAGGAAGGACAGGTTTGGGAGGCGGGGATGAGCTGGGCTGGTTTTGGGATGCGGTAGTGGGAGGGGAGATTTTGAAGCTTGTGAAGTCCACATTGATACCACTGGGCTGCAGGGTTCCCAAGCGGAATATGAGTTGCTGTTCCTGCAACCTTCGGGTGGCATCATTGTGGCACTGTAGGAGGCCCAGGATGGACATGTCGTCCAAGGCGTGGGAGGGGGAGTTGAAATGGTTCGCGACTGGGAGGTGCAGTTGTTTGTTGCGAACCGAGTGTAGGTGTTCCACAAAACAGTCCCCAAGCTTCCGCTTGGTTTCCCCGATGTAGAGGAGGCCACATCGGGAACAGCGGACACCGTATACCACATTAGCAGATGTGCAGGTGAACATCTGTTTGATGTGGAAGGTTTTCTTGGGGCCTGGGATGGGAGTGAGGGGGAAGGTGTAGGGGCAGGTGTAGCATTTCCTGGAGTTGCAGGGAAAAGTGCCAAGTGTGGAGCGGACAAGGGAGTCACGGAGAGAGTGGTCCCTCCGGAAAGCAGATAAGGGTGGGGAGGAAAAAATGTCTTTGGTAGTGGGGTCACCCTTGACCGTGTCTCTCGCATTCCCTGCAATAACAACCAAAACAGAATCCCCCTCATCCTCACGTACCACCCCACCAACCTCCGGATCCAACGCATCATCCTCCGGCACTTCCACCATCTGCAATCTGACCCCACCACCAAAGACATTTTTCCCTCCCCACCCTTATCTGCTTTCCAGAGGGACCACTCGCTCCGTGACTCCCTTGTCCGCACCACACTCCCCGCCAGCCCCACCACCCCCGGCACTTTTCCGTGCAACCGCAGCAAGTGCTACACCTGCCCCTACACCTCCCACCTCACCTCCATCCCAGGCCCCAAGAAGACTTTCCACATCAAACAGATGTTCACCTGCACATCTGCCAGTGTGGTATACTGTATCTGCTGTTTCCGATGTGGCCTCCTCTACATCGGGGAAACCAAATGGAGGCTTGGGGACCGCTTTGTGGAACACCTATGCTGGGTTCGCAACAAACGACTGCAACCTCCCAGTCGCAAACCACTCCCTCCCACTCCTCAGACGACATGTCCATCCTGGGCCTCCTGCAGTGCCACAAAGATGCCACCCGAAGGTTGCAGGAACAGCAACTCATATTCCGCTTGGGAACCCTGCAGCCCAATGGTATCAATGTGGACTTCACAAGCTTCAAAATCTCCCCTCCCCCTACCGCATCCCAAAACCAGCCCAGCTCATCCCCGCCTCCCTAACCTGTCCTTCCTCCCACCTATCCCCTCCTACCTCAAGCCCCACCCCCATCTCCTACCTACCAGCCTCATTCCGCCTCCTTGACCTGTCCGTCCTCCCTGGACCGACCTATACCCTCCCTAACTCTCCACCTACACTCACCTTTACTGGCTCCATCCCCGCCTCTTCAACCTGTCTGTCTCCTCTCCACCTATCTTCTCCTCTATCCGCCATCTTCTTTCCGCCTCCCCCTTTCTCCGTATTTATTTCAGAATCCCCTTCCCCTCCCCCATTTCTGAAGAAGGGTCTAGACCCGAAACATCAGCCTTCATGCTCCTCTGATGCTGCTTGGCCTGCTGTGTTCATCCAGCTCTACACCTTGTTATTTCATTCAATCTGCGAATGTGAGAGATATTATCAAAACCTGTCAGCTCTACTTAAGGACAGAACTGGTTCAGGAATGTCCCACTGCAATCTCTCGCTCCTTAACTCTTCTTACTCCGCGTTGGAATGTGTGAAATCAGGAAAAGGGTAGATGAGGGAGGTAAATAGTGAGGGAATGGACATAGCTGCTTGTCATTATCACTTATCACCTGGATGGGGGTATGAAATATTTGTAATTTTGTATGTCAGACTTGTTTCACTGATAGCCACAATATTTACATTCGTGACGATGCTGTGACTTGAAGAAATTATTTTGTCCTGGTTATGTTTTGACGAGAGGTTGTAAGACAGAGGTACCGAGTAATCTACCAGAATGACTGGAGTAAACAACTTAGGAGGCCTTGGGTTTTTTTAAAATAGCCTGAATGGGTGTGGCCAGCTCACAGATCAGGATTTCTGGGTTTTTAGGTTTAGCTTTAAGCAGAAGCTATTGTAGTCTCTACAGAGTTGGAAGCTTCAGTGAATGTCTCATGGCAGCCACAGTCTGTGAATTTTCTCTTGATTTTCTTTTTCCTCCTGGTTTGAAGAACTGCATGTGAGAATCTGTGTCTAAATTTTCCTTTTTGCCAAGAGTTGTGTTTATGGGGTGTTACTATATTGGAACATTTAATTCGTAATAGTTATTATATCTATTATTCTGTTAAGTTTTCCAATAGAGTTAGGTTCTTTCTTTGGTTGTATTTTAACTACAGTGTTTAAATAACACTGCCTTTAAAAATAAGAAAAAGTTTGGGTCTTGGTTACCTCCTTAAAATGCTTTGAAGGGGTCTGGTCTGACCCATAACACGTTCTTATTTTTAATGTGTAACTGGATCCAATTCATAAACTCTCTTTTCGTACAGGAATGTGAACAGAGAGAGATCTTGGGTTTCACTGCTCAATGAGTGGCGATTGTAACCTTGAACGGTAGTTGACGTGAGATTGCTGCAAGCACATTGTCTCAGATTGAAGAAAAGTGAATTTCGATATGATGATGAAGGATATAGCTCATGTTAAAGGCATTGCAAGCTTTCATTGGCTCTGGGAACCCAGTCAATAGCAAAGCGCCATCAGGTCCGGTAGATTTTGAGTGAAATAAGTGTGACAAAAGATTGGAAATCACTTTGTAGCCACAGAGCTAAGCAAATGTTAGCTCCTGCAGCGGTTTAATAACTGGTATTTGTTATTGTTGGAAGTAGTAGATGGATAGAACAATAATTTCCTTTAAAGAAAGAGACTGTGTCATGCTGCCAGACCCCATAAGCTTATCCAACAACTTCTGTTCTTGTCTCTGTGTATAAAGCAATGCTCTGGAGATTGATGGTGCAAGGAGCTGAACATGTTAAACAAGCTCAAGCACCTGCAGTGTCATTGCAGGGTGTGAATTTCTGATGGCTTTCTCATGAAAGGAAACAAAAGCTTGCATTTGTATAGCTCCATTCCCGTCCTCACGGTATCTCAACCAACCTCCGAGACCGTGGCGTCCTGTGAAGTGTAGGTGTTATTGGAATTTAGGAAAGATGACCGCCAATTCACGAACAGCGAATGGCAGTGATCAGATGATTTGCCTATAGTGACATTGTTTGAGGTGTAACGTTAGCCGGGACTCCAGAAATAGCACCCCCTGCTCCTTCAAGGTTTAGCTTAGAAATTGTGAGCATCAAACTTGTTCTTTTGATAACCTGAATTGTGAATTGGGGGTAGCGGTGGTGTTGTATCACTGAACCAGTTTCCAGAATTGCAGACGAATGTTCTTGGGATATGGGTCTTAATCCTATCACGGCTGATGGTGAAATTCAACAAAAATCCAGAGCTTTTTTTTTTCTGATAAAGCTAGTCTAATGGTGACCACTTGACCATTGTCAACTGTAAATACTGACTGATGATCCATATAGGGAAGGAAATCTGCCAGCTTTACCAGATCTGGCCTGCATGAGACTGTAGACCCCAGCAATGTGGCTGACTCTTAATTGCCATCAGAATTTTTAAAAATTCATTCATGGCATGAGGGTGTTGCTGGTTAGAACAGCAGTTGTTGCCCATCCTGAATTACCCAGAGGGCAATTAAGAGTCAACCACATTGCTGTTGGTCTGGAGTCATACGCAGGCCAGACCAGGTGAGGGTGGCAGATTTCCTTCCCTGAAGGACATTATTGAAACTTGAGTGAAATGCCCTACAGAGCCACTTCGCTCAAAGGCAATTAAGGATAGACAACAAATGCAGGCCTTGTCAGAAATGCCAATGTCCCTTGAATGAACTAAAATATGGAGCGGCTCAGTGGTTAACACAGCTGCCCCACAGCACCAGGGACCTGGGTTTGATTCCACCCTCAGGCAAACTCTACACAGACAATACACCCCCGTGTCTGCGTGGGTTTCTGCTATTTGCTATGGTTTCCTCCCACAGTCCAAAGATGTGCAGGTTAGGGTGGATTGGCCATGCTAAATTGTCTCATAATCTGCGGAGATGTGCAGGCTAGGTGGTAGTAGGAACTGCTGATGCTGGAGTCTGAGATAACACGGTGTGGAGCTGGATGAACACAGCAGGCCAGGCAGCATCAGAGGAGCAAGGAAAGCTGATGTTTCTTCAGAAATGAAGGGTCTGAAGAAGGGTCCAGACCCGAAACGTCAGCTTTCTTGCTGCCTGGCCTGCTATGTTCATCCGGCTCTACACCTTGTTATTGCAGCCTAGGTGGGGTAGCAATGGGAAATGCAAGGATAGGGTGTTGGGGATGGGGTGGGTCTGGGGGGATGCTCATTGGAGTGTTGGTGCAGACTCAATAGGTTAAATGGCCTGCTTCCACACTGTAGGGATTCTTTAATTCTATGATAAAGGCTCGGTCCTGGGTTTTAACAGATTGTCTCGGGATTGACAGTGTGAGGACTGCAGTTCGCCTTCCTGTCACTGGGCTAGGAAAACAATGAGAGATGTGCGACTGGGAAATAAAATGGTGAACTTCTTTTTCTGAACTCGATTGCAAATGTTGAGTTAAGACTAGATCCATTGGCACTTTGGTATGTCCTGGTGTTGCGTTTCTCAGTTCTGACTCATTGCCTGATATCGCTGTTGAAAAGTAGATACTTGGACAGCAATACATGGCCCAGTGTGATTCCACGCCCAATGCAGGAGCAAACACAGCACAAGCTCTTCAGGCTCGGCACTTTACAACCTTCTGGATGTAATGTTGAGTTCAGCACCTTCAAATTGTGAACCCACTCCCATTCCTTCCCTTTCTTTTAGCTTTACTTGCTACATTATCTGTCACCATGTCCTCTCTCCCCTTCCCCCCACCCCAGTGGAACTGTCTGTTCTTTCCAGTCTGGCAGCTAAACACACCATTGTTCTGCCATTCTTGCATTCCAATCACTTAATCCGAACTATCAATATCCTTTCTCCCCCAGCACTGTTGCATAAATGCTGCCCCCTCCAACACTTCATGTTAGCTCTGATGAAGAGTCGTCTAGATTCAAAACGTGAGCTTGCTTTCTCTCCATGGCTGCTGCCTGACCTGCTGTGATCTCCAGCATTTGTTTGCAGCAACGATTCCACACCAATGTATACACCACAGATATGTTTGTGGTGGGTATCATTCCCCCACCTTGGATATTGATGTGTTTTTATTCTGAAATAGACTGGAAATTATTTTATGACAAATGTGTTTTCAGATTTATTGGGTGGCTGTGGATATTTACATGCTGATAGTTAATTGCAGACAGTTGTAAATGCAGCTTGTACCACTTTCAATATTGTTTCCGCCAGCTATGTTTCATTGTTTGATGGTGATGGCACAGATTGAAACAAGGCGTTGCCGTGGGAACAGAAGTTTGCCGCGATGGGTTCCAATCTAAACATCAGTTTGGTCTGCATTTAAAATTAAAATCAAGTGTTGTCGGCTAGAAGGGAAGAAAAATTATTGTGTCACGCTCGCCTTATTCCCACATTGTGGGGCTACGGTAAAGTTGCCATAGTCTTCCCAGACCATAGGGCTGCTCTCTCATTGGAACGAGAGAGACGGCTGGTGGTGGTTTAACCTGAGGGTCACCATGCCTTGGGCGAGGGGAGAGGTTGAGAAGGAGAGTCCTTCACGGTAACCTCAGCTAACCTCAGCTGGTGTGGGAATTGAACCCATGCTGTTAGTGTTACTCTGCATCACAAACCAACCGTCCAGCCAACTGAGCTAACCAACGCTGTTGGTTAACACTTTAATTGGCTCAATTCATGGCCGCTGTTAAATTGTCTTGAAATGGCCACCTGGACCATCATTTATTTGGGGGGGAGTTGTGGGTTGTGGGTTCATAGGGAAATTTTAGCCAGAACACTGAAAAAAATGCCACAGTTTCTTGTTTCTTTGGTTGAGCTTCGTATTCTGTATCAATCACCCAATAAACAGATCGACGGAGGCTCGATTTTATCCCTCGTAGGACAGTGTCTCTGCCAATCTGACATCCCTGCAGTTCTGCACCGAATTGTGGGTCCATATTCATCATGTTAATGATGTGCTGATTATCACTGATACGTGCTATTAAAAGCAGACAAGGCAGAAAAGCTGTAGGGTATTATCCGTCTCTCCGCACTGCAGCAGGCGATCATTTATTTCTGACTCATCACTTGTGAGCTATTGGGTAAACCTTGTCAAGGTACTTAATTGCCTCCCACGGTAACTTCTTGTGACTCTTTCCTTGGTTCAATTGACTTTGGAAAATGCGTTGGCAGTGGTGGAGAGTGGCGTTTTGATGATAATGGTCCAGTGGGATCAGCCTTGGCTTTGTTGGCAGACTTAGAAGGATAGTTTGAACATAAGGATGATAACTTTTAATCTTGAGGCATTTCTGGACCAGGAGCCAATGTAGGACAGGGGCAGTGGCTATTGAGACGTGCTGCAAGTTAGCTTTGAGGTAGCAGAGCTTTTGAAGGAGTTCGAGTTGATGCATGGGGGTTTTTGAAGTGGGGGAGGATGGTAGCGGTGAAAGGAAGGAAGCTCAGCCAGGAGAATGTCGAAATAGATGAGCCTGGTGTTGGCAAAAGCAGGAATAAGAGTTTCAACAGCAGAAACCAGGGCATCAAATGTCGTCCTATTGCTTGAGATGAAGGAGAGACCTTCTAAAGTCACTAGCGTCAAGCGTTTTAAACAGGAACAGTTGTGGCCCTAACTGTGTAATGTCACAAATTTTAATTAAGCACCACTACCTGTGAATGATCTTCACTTTGCGTTTGGGGTGGGGGGGTCGGGTGGCGGTGGGGGGGCGGGGGGGGGGGGGGGGGTTAGATAAATGATCCATTCTTGTTGTTATGCTGTCCTGTGCACGGCATACGGAAAAGCAGCTTTTAAAAGAAATTTGTCTTCTGATATAGGCCCAAGACAAAACGTGAGGAAGTTGGATTCCTGTCAACAATATTTGACTGGCTTCATTGTCAAGTACAATGTAAATACTGTAATGCAAAGGGCTGTTTACTACAGAAGTGTGGTGTCCCTCCTTTAAGTCATAGAGCGCTTATTATAGCATATTTGACATAATCACTCATACCTTTTTTTTCCTGTTTTGTAGTTGGAATCCATGCATAATAAAGCCACACTTTCAAGTAAATTGAAACAACTGCCTTTTTTCAATAAGAAATGTAAGTTTTGGATTAACCTTGAGCACATTTGACATTTCAGGCTAACCAAAACGGGGAAAAAAGATCACAAACAATAAGTTTAGATGCATTTTCTATTTTGGAAATAATTATCATTGATCATCCTGGGAGGTGTACATGAAGGAGAAAGGGATAGGTGAAGTGGGAGGAGGCCAGTGTAAAGTAACAGCATGGACTCAATGGGCTGAATGGCTGCTTCAGTACCTTGAGACATAAAGTGAGCTGTTGATCAGTCTGAGAAATGGCTTGAAATCTTGCACCTGATTTGTACTTGTGCTGCACAGATTACGAGCTTCTGTCTAAATAATCCAGTTGGTTTAACAGGCAAACACAATTCAGGAAAAAACAGATGGAACTGATGTAGTTAGATTGCAGCTTGTGGAGGCTTGTGTTTTGTTGCTTTACTTAACAGATAAACCTCACCAGCATTGGTCAAACTGTGGTGTGGATGCAGCTGACCTTGTGACGTGCAGCAAATGGATGGGTGAGAAATGAATCTCTCCATTCTGATGAAGCTGCTGCAATGAACTTGTGAGTTGCTTCTTTTCCAACGTGTGTCTGGAAGGGTGGGGCTTCAGCCAAATGAGTGTGCGATTTCCAAATGATCGAGCAAGTGAACAAATCTGCTCTGTCCGAGAATATCATGGTCTAATTATGAGGCGCTAAGTCGAATGGTTTGTATCCTGTATATCGTGAGAGCAGGGACAGGAGGAGGCCCGTTTAGCTTCTCTCACTGAACACTCAGCACGATCTGTAATCCTGTTGTCAGCTTTTAATTTCAACAGGGTATCTGATGACGCCAGCTCCTTTGGAAGAACGATATATGGGTAACGATATATAGTAGTGGAAGATTCAATCTGTTTATTACAGATCTTGATGTTTGCACATTTATTTGATTTGATTTATTGTTGACACATGTACGTAAATACAGTGAAAAATTTTGTTTTGCGCGCAGTACAGGCAGATGATAGCATACAGAGAGACAAAGAAAGATCATAGAGTGATCGAACAGAGTGAGGAATACAAAGTTACGGCTGCAGGGAAGATGTGCAAAAAGCAAGATCAACATTAGATTTGAAATTTGAGAGGCCCAATCAGAGCGGGGAAGATGCTCCCCTTGAACCTGTTGGTATGTGTGTATAAGCTTTTGCAACTTCTGCCTGGCAGAAGAGGTTGGAAGAGATTATAACTGGGATAATGGTGGCTGCCTTTCCACAGCAACGAGAAATAAAGATGGAGTAAATATTAAAGGTAAAGCCTACATCGTCCTGTTGGACTGTAGGTCTGCCGTCTGTTTAGAGAAACAGAGTCCTTCATGGTAATCTGTGCCAGCGTGGGAATTAAACCTACACTATTGACATTAGTCTGAATTTCTAACCAGCTGAGCCCCACATATATATGTTACGTTTAAAGGCATTTCAATGTCTGGGCTAATGTTAAACTCTTTGTTTATAAACAGTAACACACTTCCATCAACTTCCAGTCTTACCAGTTAAGATGGAGACTGGTACCTTTCATACCCTCAGGTCACACGCCATGATATGGTCAGGATTTCAGAAGCACCTCTCTCAAATCTATACTCATACAGTGAAGCAAAACAGCACAACATGTACTGCCATACACTAATCCCACGGCTTGATCTCACATCTTTGCCCCATACCCTTTGATACCTTTGGTTAACAAGAACCTATTGACCTCCGGTTTAAAATTAACCATCCATGTAGCATCTACACTATTTAGAGTCGTAGAGTATCACAGCGTGGAAACAGACCCTTCGGTCCAAGCCAACTAGTCATCTGAAATTAATCTAGTCCCAATTCCCAGCATTTGGCCCATATCCCTCTAAACCTTTCCCATTCATGTACCCATCCGGATGCCTTTTAAATGTTGTAATTGTACCAGCCTCCATCACCGTTTGCGGAAAAGAGTATGAAAGCTCAAGAACTCCTTGCTAATTTTACTCAAATGTTCAGCCTTTATTTTCAGGCTCTGACCCCATGTTTTTGACATCTAATGATCGCAGTTTCTCTCTACCTATCCCCTCAGTTCCTCATCATAGTGATCAAATCACATTTGGTCCTCCTGAATTCCAGGGAATGCTGCCCCGGCTTGTGTAATCTCTCCTTGTAATTGAACCTTTTGAGTCCAGGTAACACCGGGCCAAAGGTAACACCGAGCACAAACTCAGTGGGAGCATATTGAAGATTCTTGTGGTAAGGGAGAATATTAATAACTAGGGCATTTAATATCTTTCATATCGTAAAGGAAGCAAACCAAGTGTTGGGCTGTATGGAGAACGGTGTGGTGAGTTGAAACCGGTGATCTTGCAGCTGTTGTTAATTGATCCCATGTGGAGTATTGAATTCAGATTTTGAACTCTTCTTCAACACACATGTAGTATGGCAGATGTTGGAGATCTACAGCACATTGCTTCCGCACTGGTGAAAAACAATCACTAATGCTATTCTAATCTCATTTTCCAGTGCTGAGCTCATAGCCTTATGTGCCTTCACGTTACAAGTGCATGTCCTACAGTGTGGAGGCAGGCCGCTCGGCTCATTGAGTCCACACCGACCCTCTGAAAAGCATCCCACCCGGATCCATCCCCTATCCTGTCCCTGTCACCCTACGTTTCTTATGGCTAATACATAGCTTGTGCCTCACAGCACCAGGGACCTGGGTCTGATTCCACCCTCGGGCGACTGTCTGTGTGGAGTTTGCACATTCTCCCCGTGTCTGCGTGGGTTTCCTCCAGGTGCTCCGGTTTCCTCCCACAGTCCAAAGATGTGCAGGCTAGGTGGATTAGCCATGGGAAATGCAGGGTTACAGGGACAGTGTAGGGAGATGGGTCTGGGTGGGATGCTCTTTGGAGGGTCGGTGTGGACTTGGTGGGCTGAATGGCCTGCTTCCACACTGTAGAGATTCTATAATTCTACAGTCAGTTGACCCTTCAGTCCCTCAGTCTTTCTGTTGGTGAGAGTGAAAGAACAGGGAATATTGATCCTTTTTTGAAGTGTTTCCCCACGTCTACCCTTAGGGACATCCTTCATTAAGACTCAGCCACCATTCCTTTGAGGGAGATGTGATTAAGATTTCAAATAAGAATCATTTGTCAGACTACCCCTCAGCACTGGAAACAGTAGCAAACGGGAAATGGAGAAGAAAGTATGTGTTCATTCAAAAGGCATGACCTTTTGACTGGATGTTTTTGTTTTGGCCCTGGGTTCCATCAGAGTCCAGCTTTGCCTGAGTAATTCAGGGTAGAGATATCACTCGTGTTTGTTCAGTTGTGATATTTTGGCAGAAGGCAAGAAGAAGCTGCTGTCTTCAATGTGTCAACTCATTGGAGCCAATTTTTTAGGACTGTTGACAACTGTGTGAAAGCAAACCCATTTCTGAAAAAAAACAGAAAAGCTTGGTGCTGGTGGAGCTTTAAAATAAAAAGCCATTAGCAGCCAGGAGTGTATTCCATCTCTTCCCTGAAGTTTCACACATCAGAGGCCAGTGCTTGCTGGAATAATGAATGGAGGGTCAGCTGAAGAATGTGAATCATGTGAAAACAAGATAATGAGATTGACACCACCCCCTTTACACTCAGATTGAACTTACTTCCCTTTCTTAAAGGTCACCAGAGGTACTTTGCTTCCTGTCAGCTGGTCAGCCAGTGGCTTTTGTTGTGGTTTGCCCCGAGTAGCTCTGTGACGCGGAACTCTGTCCTCTATGGTCTGTTCCCTGGGGGACACATCAGGACAAACATCAACTGCTCCTGGAGGACAGTCAACTCGGTGAAAGACGTTCTTTGGTGTGCTCCATCCTTCCAGGACAAGGAGTTGACCCTGACAGAGTGTTGCAGACTGGCACAATCCAAAGTCCGGGACTACGCGGTAAGGGACGCACTAAAGCTTGGGGCAGCAGCTGCCAAGGTGCAGGGGGAAAAGCCCTCAGTCTGAGGTCTTTCCGGTGAAGGTAAACGGGGATCCATCCAGTGCCACAAATATATGTAAGTGTTGTGCGCGTAAGAGAGGTCTTTGGTTTTGTGGGTAGGCAAACTCCCAACATTTTGTGTGTTTACTTGTATGCAACTGTGCAGAACCGAACAGCTTTTGTGGCAATGTACATATACAGAGATTATTTTTAATGAATAAAGTATATTTTCGAAATAAGAGAAAAGTACTTGGTGAAAGTTTGATGTGGTTCCCCTTTCCCTTCCCCCTCCTTTTACAAAATAAAATCTTGTTACATGCTCAACACAGCAAGTTGTGCTTCTGGGTGTAATCAGAAGGACAGCCCTCACTGTTTCTGTGATTTGATCTTTGCGAGGCTGAATTTCACATTGACGTACTTTCACCCAACTGTTAGGAATTAACCTCTGTCTCACTTTGTGACAAGACCCCCTGAAAGAAATTCACCATGGGGTCCAACTCACGCTGTTGTTGCCAACAAAAAGGATCAGTCTGCCAGACGCTTTGTCTTCCTCAGTCTGTGTTGCTTGCTGTCCCGCAACCAGAATTTTAGTCTGCAAGGCAATACAACCTCTGCCACAGATGTTGGACTCGATTAATCTTGTATTTTGTTTCTGCAGCTTTGTTTTTTATTTGCTCCTTGAGTGTTTCACAGCCACATTGGGATCCAGAGGGATTGTGTGTGTCAATAGCCAACCTATAAATTTGTCGATCCCATTATCAGGATATAGAGGAGGCCAATGATGTTTGATACAAAATCAGAAGTTGCTGGAAAAGCTCAGCTGGTCTGGCTGCATCTGCAGAGCAAAATCAGAGTTAACGTTTCAGGTCCAGTGGCTCTTCTTCAGAACATTTATGAAAAACTGCTGAATTTCTGCTTTTGTTTCTGATTCTCAGCATCCGCAGTCGTCTTTTTGTGCTTTTTTTAATAAATTCACTGATGTTTGTCCCTTCCACAGATTTGCAGCAGGCCCTCGCTCATTGTTTTGAGACCTGGTCCTTTCAAGGCGTTGCCCTCCATGGGGAAAGTTGTTGATTTTGATGCAAAATGCAGCATTTTTCTTGAGCTGGATATCAGAGCACATTTTTATGGGATGGGCGTGTAGCTGATTGAAAATGGGGCACCGTTGAGGCAACTCCTGTCCTCTACATTGCAATTGTACAGTCTCACTTCACCTTGTTGTCACTACTCTATTAACCTAACTTGCTGCTTGCAGCACACCAATGCTGACTTTGTCCTTTTCCCAGCACTGTCCCAACGGTGTGGGGACAGGCCCTTCGGCCCAACAAGTCCACACCGACCCTTGGAGCATCCCACCTAAGCTACACATCCCTAAACATTGCGGGCAATTTAGCATAGCCCGCACATCTTTGGACTGTGGGAGGAAACTGGAGCACCCGGAGGAAACCCAGCAGACACGGGGAGAACGTGCAAACTCCACACAGACAGTCGCCCGAGGGTGGAATTGAACCTGGGTCCCTGGCTCTGTGAGGCAGCAGTGCTAACCACTGAGCCACACTGCCACCCCTACATCATTACTTCTGTTCAACATTGTGAAACCTCGGGGATTAGCAATAACATGGAACAGTTTAGCGCAGGAACCAGGCCCCTCGGCCCATCATTCTGTGCTGACCATGATGCCATTCTAAACTAATCCCATCTGCTTGCAAATGGTCCCTACTCTTCTATTCCCTGCCTGTTCATGTGTCTCTCTAAATGCATTTCAAACATTGTTACCTGCTTCTACCACCTCCCCTGGCAGCGTGATCCAGGCCCCTACCACCCTGTGTGTAAAAACAAAATTTGCCTTGCACATCACCTTTTAAACATTCCCCCTTAAACTTTTCCCCTCTCACCTTAAACCTATGCCCCCTACTATATGACATTTTTTACCCTGGGGGTATCCATCCTATCCACACCTCTTGTAATTTTATATGCTTCCAACAGGTTGCCTCTCAGCCTCTGATGTTCTAGCAATAACAATCCATCTTTGTCCAACCTCTCCTTACAGTGAATACACTCCAATCCAGACAACATCCCGGTAAACATCTTTTATTGCACCCTGTACAAAGCCTCCACATCCTTCCTATAGTGTGGCGACCAGAACCGCGCGCACTACTCTAAATGTGGCCTACATAAAGTTTTACAAAGCTGCAACATCCCTTGCCAACTTTTATTCTCGATGCCCCAACTGATGAAGGCAAGCATGCCAGATGCCTTCTTTACCACCTTATCCACTTGTGTTGCCATTTCAGAGAGCTATGGATTTGCACCCCAGGGTCCCTTTGTAAATCAGTGCTCCTAAGAATCCTGCCTTTTACTGTACACTTTCCTCTTTTCCCTCCTAAAATCCATTTCTCACTTGTCCAGATTAAACCCCATCTGCCCAACCAATCTGTATTCTGCTGTATCCTTTGACAATCTTCCTCACTATCCACAACTCCACCAATTTTCATGTCACCTGCAAATTTGTTAATCAGATCACCTAGATTTTCATCCAAATCATTTACATATATTATATATATTACAAACAGCATTGGTCCCAGCACAGATCCTTGCAGAATACCCCTGGTCACAGACCTCCGGCCAGAGAAACACCTCTCCATTTCTATGACAAACCAAATTTGTATCCAACTTACC
The DNA here is from genome assembly GCF_021869965.1 of Rhincodon typus. Taxonomy (NCBI): domain Eukaryota; kingdom Metazoa; phylum Chordata; class Chondrichthyes; order Orectolobiformes; family Rhincodontidae; genus Rhincodon; species Rhincodon typus. The sequence continues at coordinate 23,305 of NW_025967968.1, forward strand.
AACGCACCATGGATCTCCTCGAAAGTTGATTCTGTTGGAGCTTCTCCATGACCAAATGCAGCAAGAACTGGGCAATATCCAGGCTTAACTGACCAGTGGAGGTAACATACATGCCACACAATATTTATTTCCAATAAGAGAAAAACTAACCATTGCCCCTTGACATTCAATGACAATAGCATCGCTGAATCCCCCACTGTCAACATCCTGGGGGTTAGTATTGACCAACACCTGAACTGGACTTCCCATTTAAACACCTTGGCTACAAGAGCAAGTCAGAGGCTAGGAATCCTGTGGCAAGTGACTCACCTTCTAACTCCCCAAAGTCTGTCCACCATCTATAAGGCACAGGATGGGAGTGTGATAAAAGAGTGCAGCTCAAACGACTCTCTGAAAAACACCACCAAACAGGACAAAGCAGACTACTTAATTGGCACTCAGTTAATTGGTAAGTTTCCAATCACTTAATTGGAAACAGACCCTTGTTTGTGCCGACCAGATATCCTAAACTGATGGAGTCCCATTTGTCAACCATTGGCCCATATCCCTCCAAACCCTTCCTATTCATATACCCATCCAGATGCCTTTTAAATGTTGTAATTGTACCAGCCTCCACCACTTCCTCTGGCAGCGCATTCCATTCACGCACCACCCTCAGGTCACTTTTAAATCTTTCCCCTCTAACTTTAAACCTATGCCCACTAGTTTGGGACTCCCCCTACCCAGGGAAAAGACCTATTTTCTGTTCACCCTATCCATGCCCCTCATGATTTTATAAACCACTATAAGATCACCCCCTCAGCCTCCGCTCCAGGGAAAATAGCTCCAGCCTATTCAGCCTCTCCCTACAGCTCAAACCCTCCAACCCTGGCAACATTCTTGTAGATCTTTTCTGAACCCTTTCAAGTTTAACAACATTCTTCCTATAGCAGGGAGACTGGAATTGCTCACAGTATTCCAAAAGTGGCCTAACCAATTACCTGTATAGCCGCAATATGATCTCCCAACTCCTATACTCAATGCACTGACCAACAAAGGCAAGCATACCAAGCGCCGTCCTGTCTATCTGCAACTCCACTTTCAAGGAACTATGAACCTGAACTCCAAGGTCCCTTTGTTCAGCGACACTCCCCAGGACCTTACCTTCACGTGTATAAATCCTGCCCTAATTTGCCTTTCCAAAATGCAGCACCTCACATTTATGTAAATTACACTCCAACTGTTACTCCTCGGCCCGTTGGCCAATTTGTTCAAGGTCCTGTTGTACTCTGAGGTAACCTTCTTCGCTGTACACTACACATCTAATTTTGGTGTCGTCTGCAGACTTGCTAATCATACCTCCTATGTTCACATCCAAATCATTTATATAAATGACAAAAAGCAGTGGACCCAGCACCAATCCTCATGGCACACCATTGGTCACAGATCTCCAGTCTGAAAAGCAACCCTCCATCACCATTCTCTGTCTTCTACCTTCGGGCCAGTTCTGTAACCAAATGACTAGTTCTCCGTCCACAAGCTTCAACATTCACCCCTATACCACTGAAGCACAGTGGCAATGGTGTGTACCATCTGCAAGATGTCTTGCAGCAACACATCAAGGCTCCTTAGACAACACCTTCCAAACCCATAATCATTCCCATCTATAAGGGGAAGGGCAGGGGATATATGGGAATACTACCACCTGCAAAGTTCC
>NW_025967969.1:0-25000 GCF_021869965.1 Rhincodon typus
AGCCTGGAGCGTGTGCTTCATTCATAGAAATGTCGGTTCTTGATGGCATTTGCTTCCAGTATAAACCTGCCTCATCCAAATTGAAATTTTGATCTAAGTTGTAGCCTTCTTCATCAATTTTTTTTACTATGGGAGGAAATGCCATCGCATGCTCCTTGTCTGCACTGGCAGCTTCGCCAGATAACTTTACATTACGAAAAGCTTAGAGGTTCTTAAAACCAGCAAACCAGCCACTGCCAGCACTAAAGGCAGTACATCTGCAAGATTTTCAGCTTGTTTTATTAGATCTTCATAAATTGATTCGGCTTTCTCATTTATGGTGAGAATGTAATCATCGATTGCTTTTCCATTTGATCTTCTATCCACACATCTTCTCAAGTTCCTTTTTTCTGTAACCTCACAGATTTGCTAGCAATCAGACTTGTTCCAGCAATACAGCTTGCTTTAATCTTTTCTGCATTGTCTCTAATGGTCTGTAAGGTAGACTCCTTCATTTCTGTTACACGAACTATGTCACATATAGTTCTCTCATTATGCTCAAAATGCTTTACAACATCTACCTTCTCTTCCAGTGTTATAGCCTTTCTTTTACATCACTATCCGCAACTTTATCACCAGGACTCTTTGTGCTAACATGACTGTCACTTTGTTCTCGCATTTTATGGGTAACACGGCAGAATTTGCAACGAAACACCGCCCGAAAATCACAGAGTACTGTGCCTTTCACAGAAAGCCCTCCACGATAAAGTTGGCGAAATGATCATGTGACACCGGCGCAGACACCCTTTCGGCACTAACATTGCACGTGCTCAGGACGAAGCCTGCGGTATGATCATGTGATGTCGATGCGTACTCCTCCACACACTGTTGGAATGGCATTATAGCCAACACAAGTTCATGTTTTAGAAATAGCGTTCCCCTATTCGTCAATCGCAATGTAGCCAATTCGTGTTGCCAGAACACGCATTATAACAGAAACGACTGTATTATTCGCCCACATTAAAGAAACTTTGAGGTTTCTCAAAATCAACAACTCGGAACTTCTGGAAATTTCTTTTTTCTCTTGAAGCTGGAAGGGGAACAAATGCTCCTCAAGGTTCCACCAAACAGCTGCAGGTCCCTATTAGCCTGTATCTTTATGGTATCCTCTTCGACATAACCCAAATAGAGAGCTGCTCACTTGATGCCCACAAGTTGCAGGAATGATGACAATAATTCTTGATGAACCAAGTTAGGAGGCTGCTCAGGCTCTTGTGTTGTGTCAGGCCAACATCGTGTGCAGCTAGAATCATCTATTGTTTCTGGTGCTGCCCGAATCCTATTCTGGAATATGAATCAGTGGTGCGATATTGCTCCATAAATTTGCCCAACATTATTTTGTTTCGAACTACTGCTTATGGGACATTGCAATCTGTCACTGCATTACACTGTCTGTCAGCCAGAATAAAGCACTTTGTCAAAACCAAATTAGAAATTCAAAGATCAAACTTCACCTCTGCACTCGATGAAGGAAACTACAGACTGGAATGTTTTTATTAATGGTAGTGCACCCCTAGGTTGAAAACTACTTTGATTTACATTTATCATTTATCTTATAACTCACCTTAGCTCTTGTGTCATTCAAGTTTATGAAGGCTTCTAATGATCTTTTATGCAGTAGAAGCCTTGTGAACACTTCCTGATGATGTCGTACTTACTTCCTGTCACACTTATCTGCCTCACTTCATTGTTGATATATGTGTTGTCAAAAATAGCTATTCTCTGATTGGCTGATAGTACAGCATGGGCCCAAAAGTATTTGAACATCAAAACACGCCATTGTCTTTCTGTTCACCGGAGGCAGGAACTTGAGCAGAAAATACATATAGGGAAGTTCAATTAATTTTAATCAACTTGTTCAGTCATGTTGCAACATACTTCTGGAGCAGGTGAGACTTGAACCTCGACCTTCCAGCCCAGAGGTGGGCAGAGCTACAAAAATCCTTACAAGGGCGGTTTATGAGTTGAATTACATTAGACTAACCTAGCCCAGGCAGAATGGTCTAGGCTTGAGACTACTTCTCACCATCATTACTTCCATGTTGGTTACAAAATAATATGCTGATAAATGAACCATTGATGAGTTAAGTGGAGTTTGCTTCAGTATCTGGCAACATCTCTACTGAACTGCCAGTTCCACAGAATCGTAGAGTCATATAGCACAGAAACAGACTCTTCAGCCTCATTTGTCCACACCAACCAGGTTTCCTAAATTGAACTAGTCCCATTTGCCTGTGTTCGGCCCATATCACTCTAAACTTTCCTATCCATGTACCTGTCCAAATGTCTTTTAAATGTTGTAATTCCATTTTGCCTTTGTCTGATTGTTCATGTCACATCTCACATAGAGGCAAAAATTGTCACCATCATTTCTTCCCCTCACCTGCCCCCATGCTATCCCTTCCATAAATGCAGTGAATGATATCCTTTATTAATCCACGAGTTCTCTAGATCTGTGGCATTCAGTATTTCCTGTGGAGTGACCCTTTACATATTTTGACACATCCAAGCTTGCCAGAGTGGCCCAATTTTGCAATGGCAATTCATGTGAAAGTTTTGCTGCATTACCAACAGTCACAAACCATTGGCTGAAGCTCCATTAGAATCACCAGACAGTACGTGGGAGGATCTCTCTCAAACTAATAGTGAATTTTATTCTAGTGCTAAACTACAAGCATCAGCCAAAAGGAAGGGCCATTTGAAGCTGAGAGCTGAATGGAGTTTTGGAGTGGAATAGGGTAGCATGGTGACTCAGTGGTTAGCACTGCTGCCTCTTAACGCCAGGGACCCAGGTTCGATTCTACCCTTGAGCGACTGTCTGTGTGGAGTTTGCACGCTCTCCCCGAGTCTGCACGGGTTTCCTCTGGGTGCTCCAGTTTCCTCCCACAGTCCAAAGATGTGCACGCTAGGTGGATCGTGGAAATGGTCATGGGAAATGTAGGGTTACAGGGATAGGGTAGAGAGTGGGTCTGTTTGGGATGCTCTTCGAAGGATCAGTATGGACTTGATGGGCTGAATAGCCTGCTTCCACATTGTAGGTATTCAATGTGTAGGGTTTGCATGCAACTACATCTGTTATGCAGAACTGTAGCTGCAGACTGGCACTTTGTTGGGGTTGTACAGGACATTGCTGAAGCCTCTTCTGGAATACTGTGTCCAGTTCTGGTCACCCAGTTATAGGAAAGATATTATTAAGCTGGAGAGAGTTGAGAAGAGATTTACAGGATGTTGCCAAGTATGGAAGGTTTGAGTTATTAGGAAAGGCTGGATGGGCTGGGAGCGTAGGAGGCTGAGGGGTGACCTTATAGACGTTTATAAAATCATGAGTGGTATGGATAGAGTAAAAAGCAGTTGTATTTTCCCTAGAATGGGTGATTTCAAGACTAGGGGGCACGTTTTTAAGTTGAGACGAGAAAGATTTAAAAAGACATCAGGGGCAATTTTTTTTTTAACACAGAGGGTGGTTCGTATACGGAATGAATGTCCTGAGAAAGTGTAGATACAATTACAAGTTTAAAAGACATTTGGATAACTATAAGAATAGGAAAGGTTTGGAGGGATGTGGGCCAGGAGCTGGAAGGTGGGACAAGTTAGGTTTGGGATTATGGTCAGCATAGACTGGTTGGACCAAAGGGTCTGTTTGTGCACTGTATGACTGTATGACTCTATGATTGTTGCAACTAGAAATAAAAAAAAACAAGTTGGGGCTCTTTCTTCTGCAGTTTGGTCAGGCAATTGTTGAGCGGACCAAAACCACAAACCAGTAAAATAAGATAGTCACTACTAAATTCAAATAGAATTCAGAAAGAGGCCTCTTTACCCAAAGAGTAGTTACGATGTGTTTATTTTAGTTCTGGACATTCTATGTACTGTATTCAATGTAATTTTCAGCACAGTGAGTGATGCCATGATGAATAAATAAAATGCTTAATCCCACTATTCCCAGAATGAAGTAAACAATCAAGAGTTTCATTGGCCATTAGATCAATCATTGAAAACTTGAATTTATTAAGCCAAAAATCAGGACCATTGCTAACACATGGCTGAAGTGGCAACATACATAGATATGGATCACACAAGCAAATAAAAATTAGCCCAGTACGGCTCCTTAAGACTATTTGATGCATGCACTAGGAAGAACAAGGATGTTTTAATTTGTTGGAGGCCTAAATGGTGATCAGCAAACACAGAGGGAGCTCACTCTGCTGTCCCATAAATGGTCCCACAAGGTCTTTTCCATCCCTCCAGAAGGGTGGCTCAGTTTATTGTCTCAGTCAAAAATCAGCCCCTTCGGGGCTGAAGTAATGCAGTAGCCTACATCACATGCCCAATTCTCTAGAGTGGGACTAGAACCAACAGCCTTCTGTGTGAAAGGAGAACTATAAGCAGAGCAAAGTGACAGAAAAATGTAATTGAATGTAATGTTATATATGTATGGAATGAACATAGGAACATAAGAAAAAGGAGCAGGAGCCTGCTCCACCATTCAATAAGATCATGGCTGATCTTTTCATGGACTCCACCTCACTTACCTCCCACTCACCATAACCCTTAATTCCTTTACTGTTCAAAAATCTATCTTTGCCTTAAAAATATTCAACTGGGCATGGAATTACATGGATTCACAACCCTTTGGGAGAAGAAGTTCCTCCTTAACTCAGTCCTAAATCTGGTGCCCCATATTTTTAGGCTATGACCCCTAGTTCTAGTTTCATCACCAGTGGGAACAACCTCCCTGCATCTATCTTATCTATTCCCTTCATAATTTTATATGTTTCTATAAGATCCCCCCACCTCATTCTTCTAAATTCCAATGAGTACAGTCCCTTGTAGTGAAAAATGCAGAAGAGTCGAAAAAAGATTTTTTTAAAATCAATGTTCAAATATTATTGAATAATATTTGACCTTCTTTAATGGGAGTGTCTTGTTTATTTGTTAACATATCCCTCCTCTTGTGTTTAAAGTGTCAGTGGAGAAACAGTTTGACTTTTGAAAATATCCAGAGCCTGATTTAGTGCCTGAATGTGTATAAAAATGTCACACCATCACTCGACCATTAAATACTTGTCACAGTGACAGATGCTTTAATACCCAACTTAACCTCCCTGACCTTAGCTCATTTATTATTCAGCTTTTCGATATTTAAGCTGTGTCAGCTGTCACAAATGCTGAATGAACAATGTAACACACAGGTTGGTTTCCAAGTCATCGATTCAACTCCTGAAATCCAATCATATTCCTAAGCCCAATAACTTACTGTGGTCATCAGGAATTCGAGGCCTTTCACCCTTCCTCACGTTCTCAAATATCTGAATCAAAATGGTATACCGACCCATCCATCAGACTCAAGAGATGTCGAAATTGCACTCATGGGCCCTGTCCCATTTCAGAGTCTTGACAACTTGGTCCATGGATCTCAGAAACTCCTGTTTGTCTCACTCGCTGATCTATACTGAATGAATTCTGTGTGCCTGGAGGTTTAAGAAAGTCTGTTCTTGGTGCTGTTCTCCCAATAGTGTTGGATGAATCCTAAACCAAACACCAGAGGCTTCTGCATTAACTATTTGAGATAATCTGGAGATCAATACCATTACATGAAATTTAATGTGGCCAGCCAAATTTTCATCTTCAGCATAAAATGGACATTTGGAGATCAGTCACCTGTGATAGATCTTGATTAGCTTTGCTTTCCACTTTGGTTATTGGAACATAATTCTGGCATGATGTGTAGTGGATTCTGACAACACAGCAATGTCCCATCCTACCTTGTTTTTTTGACTCCATCCTTGATCATTCCCATGTAACAGCATTGCAACATTGCTCTATTTTTGAATTATGTCAAATCAAAAAGGAAAATTAATGCAGAAGAAGTTATATTTCCAAAAGTCTCCTTTCCAATCAGGTTTCCCTGGAATTCTGCCAAAATCTCAGTCAGATGATCAGATGTATTGTATAATCAATAAAAAGTGCTCCTTCCAAAATCACAGGTTTATAACTAAATCCAAGAATCATGCTCAGGCAAGTATGGAGTTTATAGTCAACATCCATTGTAATCCTCAACACAAACAAGTTTACAGGATGTTGGTAATGATTAGTCAGATAGCTAAGTCCACACTGCAGTGAATCTGCAAGAGCTGACAGATCATAAGCCCAAATTACTTCTGGAAATATTAAATTTTGGATAAGACATATGGTTTCTTTAAGAGAAAGACTGTAAGTCCCGCCTGGTTGATCATGCAACTCCTTAGAGTGGAATCCACTGTCTTCCAACAAATTCCTTGTGTGAACCCCTGAGGTGTCACACTTCATAGAGTATTATGGAAGCTTCAGGAAAACATCTCCTGTCGGTTAGATTCCAGACTATGAACATGACACGAAAGACATTTATAGGTTTTATCCTTCCAGGAATATACAAGAAAGGAGTTAAAATCACTGTGACCCCTGGTCTGTGTGTGTTCACAGGTTAATTTGCTAAAGTCACAGTTTGACAACAGCCATTTATACATCTTTGCACTGTAGGTTAGAAAAAATATATCTCTTACTCTAAGTACTGGAAGGCAGTCACTGTCAAAAAATGAAACAGGACAAAAGAATTTCATCTAAGCTACAAATCCAAGAGTCTTGAAATAACTGCTCAGCCACCAACACCATTGCTACTGCTATCAGCAAACATAAAGCCTGCAATATTCCACTGTCTGATCGTGCTGCAGAGAGAAGATGATTAGATTGCCTGGCACCTCTACCTTTTGAAGTCTCTTTCTTTGAAGCTTCCTTGGCACCCTACAAGCTGTGTCCTTCCAGGGGTTCACAGAAGGAATCTTTTGGGAGTCAGTGAATTTCATTCTTAAAAGTTATATTGTCTCGCTGACCAAGCAACAGGAAGTTTGCCAATACAGTCATAATGGACAGCCAGAAATTCAAAATGTCAATTTCTCAGTAGCTTGGTTTGGGTACTCAGATGTAAAGATGGGATAATGGTGATACCAGGGTGAGCAAAAGAAAGAAGAAATATCCTTATCAGCTACATTCCTGTGGAATAAAAGCTTCTAACTAGTCACACATGGCAGAAACAGGCAGCCAGCATAATATCTCTGCATGATATTTCAAATACTCTCCAAACACCTACATTATATAAGAAGGTCTATTGGACTGGTCACTCGGTGGACTTCTGTTGTCCTCGTGTGTTACATTGTTAGAACATGCTGTTCTGAACAGGTGGTAAGAATGGGGAAAATTCATCAGTCTCTAAGCTACTGCAACTGAGCATTCAACAATTACCCAGTTCTTCACAATGTGCTATAACATGTTACCATGGAGATATTAACATTACATCATTGCAAAGTGCAGCTTTGTTACTGGCTATAAAACCTGAATTGCAAACATCCATCAATCAGGATCTTCAAACCAGTACAAGAGCAATTAATCAATCAAAGACTGTATGCCAGTCGCTTTTTCAACCTCACACAATTGCTGGAAGAATCTCAGAGTTAGAAAAAGAGAATGGAGGGACAGAGCAGAAGGATTTTTGAGTTGTTGCAATCAACAGAAGTCCAAGGTGTAAGAATTTTTTTTCACAAAAGCAGATGCCTAGATGCATTTTGCACAGAGACTTTCTGCACAATGGTGAAACTGCAGATACAGTCAGGAGAGGACACTGTTGGACAAGGGGGTGTTAAGGGAAAGTGTACATGGCCCATACCATGAGAGTAAAGGCCAGAGATGCGCTTCCCTTGTCCACTCATGAGGCTCAGTCTATGATACACTCCAAATAGTAGGTTGGTGTGTGCGTGACAGAGAAATCTTGGCATGAAGCAGAGCCTCTGCATGCACCCACAGAGAATGACTTACAGCAATAACTCACTTGTTCTCTGGCAGCTAGTGTGAAAAGTAACAATCTGGAAACAACACAGGTAAGTGATCAGCGAAGTCTTTTAGTCATGGTGGTTGAAGCAAAAATGTGTTGAACAAGATACTGGAAGAATCAATAGACTGGTTACTATGATGGTGGGGATTGACTACATGGCCTATATTCCTTAGAATTAAAGTATGAGACATCACTTAATTGAAATAAATAACATTCTTAAGGGTTTCAATAGGGTGCATACTGAGAGGATGTGACCCATGGTTGGAGAGTCTAAAACTAATGGTCACGTGGCCATTTAGGACTGAGATGAAGAGAAATTTCTTCATTCAGAAGGTATGTACCTTTGGAAATCTCCACCACAGAGACTTGTGGATACTGCTATTGAGCATTTTCAAGATAGCGATCAATACATCTTTGGATATCGAAGAACTTAAGAGTTATGGAAGTAATACAGGGAAGTGAATTTGAGGTAGAAAACCAATGACCTCAGTGAATTTCGAAGCAGACACGAGGGGTCAAATGGCATTTTCCTTGTTCCTACATGTTGTATTCTTATACAAATTCCCTGCTCTTTGAATACTGCAATGGGATCTTCAGCATCCATAAACAGGACCAGGGTTTACTGAAAGAAGGCACAAACTAGAAAAGTTAAACTTTAAAACTGTCCTTTAATAAATTAAGTTGGTGTTTACCTGCACAGTATATCAAAAAACGTTGGCCATTTTCACAAATACTGAATGTTTCCCAATGATGCACTAACCGGAAGCTAAGCGTAAAATCACTGTGGGAAATTGAAATAAAAAGAGGCAATGTTGGAATTATTCTGTAGGTCTATCAATACCTGAAGAGAAATCAGATTTTTTAACCTGCAAGTTCCTCTCCAAGCAGCTCACCATCCTGACTTGGAAATATACCGTTGTTCCTTCACTGGCGCTGCGCCAAAATCCTGGAATTCCCTCCCTAAGGGCATTGTGGGTCAACCTACAGCAGGAGGACTGCAGCGGTTCAAGAAGGGTGTTGCTGGCTGTGCCAGCATTTATTGCCCGTCCTGAGTTGGCCTTGAGAGGGTGGTGGTGAGCTGCCTTCTTGAACCGCTGCAGCCCTCCTGCTGTAGGTTGACGCACAATGCCCTTAGGGAGGGAATTCCAGGATTTTGGCCCAGCGCCATTGAAGGAACAACGGTATATTTCCAAGTCAGGATGGTGAGCTGCTTGGAGAGGAACTTGCAGGTTGTAGTATTCCCATATATCTGCTGCCCTTGTCTTTCTAGTTGGAAGTGGTCACAGGTTTAGAAGGTGCTGCCTAAAGAGCCTTGGTGAATTTCTGCAGTGCATCTTGTGCATCAGTGCACTGCTGCTACTGAGTATCTGTGTTGGAGGGAGAGGATGTTTATGGATGCGATGCCAAACAAGTGGGCTGGTTGGCATCAAGCTTCTTAAGTGTTGTTGGAGCTGCACACATCCAGGCAAGAGGGGAGTATTCCATCATGCTCCTGACTTGTGCCTTCTGGATGGTGGACAGGCTTCAGGGAGTCAGGAGGTGAGTTACTTGCTGCAGTATTCCTGGCCTCTGACCTGCTCTTGTAGCCACTGTGTTTATGTGATGAGTCCAGTTGAGTTTCTGGCCAATGGTAATAGCAAGGATGTGGATAGTGGGGGATTCAGTGATGGTAACACCATTGAATGTCAAGGGGCAGTGATTAGGTTGTCTCTGTTCTGGAGATGGTCATTTCTGCACCAAAAGATTTGAACTAATGAATACCTGCATACTGTACTGAGGTGATTCAAACCACATCGTCAGAACTTTTAGTAAAATGAATGCTGCAGCCTTTATTCTACAGTTATGAACAGTGGTAGTTGTTTTCTTATAGAAGGAACAATATGCATCATGACAATAGCAGATTTAAGGCACCTAGAAAGAGAGTAAATTAACTTGGGTGATTATTTTCTGAATCCATGGGTGATGTAGAGGATGGCAAGATCAGCTGCTGCACTCTCACTTAGTAAAGAAATTGCCCATTTACAAACTGACAATTGCTTGTAGATTCAAGGGTATACGATCATGATAATGTCCAGTTGCTTAATTACTGCTGCAGTCTGTCCTGTTATCAGTAACCAACAGCTGAACTAACGTTTCTCATCCCCATCACAGACCGAATCAATCTGTTTTGGGCTTTGCATGTCAATGGTCTTCAGTTTCAAAGAGCAAAGATGATCATTATCGGCGTCGTCTGTTGTGGCACACATTCTAAATACAAACAATGACAAGGTCTCTGGTCATAGTCACAGAAGAGAGATGATAAGGAGTATTCCTAATCCTTATAAATCAATGATAACAGAATCACAAGTTATCACGTGACGTCTATCCACTATTTGATATCGAAAAGATGCCAAAACCTGACTGAAAAGGCAACAGGCAATTCAAAATCTGGACTGCTGAGCACTTGAAAACTACGTCCCGGCTAAGTTAGAGCCAACGGGGCTGGAGGTCAGGGAGGGGGACAAGGGAAAGAAATGGGAAAAGTTAAGCTCTGCATGAGTGGCAAGTTGGTTAGATGGGACTGGGGAAATACTCTAAAAGATTTCATAATAGACCGGAAATGGCTGGTATTTAAAGAAGTACTACATTGTTTACAACAGATATAATAGCTCTAAGGCACAAACACCCAACAGGAAAGTAGAAAAAACTTATGGTTAATGAAAGAAGTTAAAGATTGCATTAGATCAACAAAAATGATTTATAAGAATGCCAGAAATAATGGCAAGCCTGAGGACTGGGAGCAATTTAGGACACAGCAAAGGAGGGCCAAGAGACTAATAAGGAAAGGAAAAAGAGATTATGAATGCAAGCTGGTGAGGTACACAAAGATGGACTATAAAAGCTTCTATTGATATGGGAAAGAAAAAAGACAAAGTGAGGATAAATGTGAGCACATTGCACATTGGGACAAGAGAATTTATAGTGGAAAACAGGGAAATGGCAAAGAAACTAAACAGTTATGGTGAGTCTTTCTTCATAGAAGATACAGAAAATTTTCTAGAAATACTAAGTGACCAAGGTACTTGTGTAATTGAGGAGGTGAAATAAATTAGTATCAGTAAAAAGGGAGTACTTGGAAAGTTAACTGGATTGAGTGTTGGTAAATCTTCTGTTCCAGATCAATTTCATCCCATAGTGTTGAAGGAAGTAGCAAAAGGGATAGTGGATATATTGGTGGCTATCCTTTGGAATTCTATAGATTCTGGAAAGGTTCCAGCTGGCTGGAAGGTTTAATATGTGAGGAAGAGGGAGAATTGAGAACTACAGATCTATTAGCTTGACTTCTATAGGAGAGTAAATATTAGGATCGATTATGAAAGATTAGAAAAGAATGACAAAATTGTATTTAAGAAGTTTGTTTGTGAAGTTGTTTACTTTTTTTGAGGATGTTATCTGTAGCATAGACCAGGGAAAGCAGTGGATATGATGTATTTGGTTTTCAAGAGGCTTTTGATAAGGTCTCATACAAGAGGTTAGCAAATAAAATTTAAGTGTGTGGGATTGGGTGGATTGTACAATTAAGCATTGAGAATTGGTTAATATACAAAAAAAAAGAGTTGCAATTAATTAATTATTGTCAGGTGGAAAGCCGTAAGTGTCAGTTAAGGGTAAACAATTTGCAGACTATGTGCGTGATTTGGATGTGTGAACGGTTATGATCCCAGCCGATGTAATTACTAGACAAGTCAGATTCCAGGCTGAAATCTGGCTTGATGGATCACTTTTTTAAAAAATTACACGCTAGACTTCATGGAAATGCAAATGAAATGCCAAAAATGCTTTGCTGCAGATTTGGCATTAACAATAAAACAGAAAAGCATTATACAAAATAAACGAAGATAAAATAAAATAAAGCAAACTATTTACATATAACACGTGTTTAAAGATTTCAGAACAGAGTAAAAATACAATCCAATTAATCCCAAAGCATTTGATTATTATACTTGAACACCAGAAAGAATGCCTTTCTCTATTCAACATAGGCTATTCACAGTCATGAGAATCTGACAGCCTTTTCATTGATTCATCATAAAACTGAGCATAAACTTTATCAGCCTCACATAACACTTCCAGGGCGGTTAACCAAACACTTTTGTCTGGAACTTTTAAACTAACTCTTTCCCCTAAAGTAACCTATTTTAACAATTCTAAACTACCTTCTCCTTTTCTCAGTCAAAAGTCACACAACACCAGGTTATAGTTCAACAGGTTTATTTAAAATCAGAAGTGTTTGGAGCACTGCTCCTTCGTCACCTGGTTGGACTTTGGGGGGTCGGCATGGAGTCAATGGGCTCAATGGCCTGCTTTCACACTGTTGGGATTCTATGGTCAATTGCAGGTGCAGCAAGCAAACAGAAAGGTAACTTTGTATTGGCATTTACTTTGAGGGGATTGGAGTTTGGAAGTAAAGACGGAGTACTGTGCAGTTTTGGTCTCCTTATTTAAGGAAGGAAATACTAACCCATGGAGGGAGTGCAACAGAGTTCACCAGATTAATGCCAGGGATGATGGAATTATTTTATGAGGCGAGATTTGAGGAAACTGGGTCTAGAGTTTTAAAGGATGGGAAACTTGCAAAATTCTGACAGGGTGCAACAGGATGGATATCCATCGGATGTTTCCCCAGGCTGGTGACTCAAAATAAGTGGCATCCACTTAAGAGTGAGAGGAGGAAGAATCTATTCATTCAGAGGATTGTGAATCTTTGGAATTCTCTACCCCAGAGGTCAGCGGATACTCATGATGAGATGATCAGCCCTGATCAAGAATAATAAGGCAAGCTTGCTGTGTTGGAAGCCTATTCATAATTCTCATGTTTCCATGGAGAGAATCATAACTTCAGATACACAAAAAACATAAACATACAGGGGAGAGGATCTCAACAATAATTCTAAAATGTATCAATGCAAGTTGGTAATGTGAAAGATGGGGTTGATGTGCATGGGAGCATTCAAGGACGATTGCAATCCAACTCCAACAGAAATTTGCCTCTGGCAATTAAAGAAACGACGAAGAGGAAAGCTGCCCAAGTGTGATATTTACATATTTTGGGGAATATAGAAGGACTAACAAAGGCAAATTTAATTCACAGTTTCATAGTGATGTTATATGACTCTTCCAAGAGGCATTAGGAAGTGTGTCTTTGAACGATTTTGTCAAAACAAAGAAGAAAAGCAATTGAAGGTTAATTGGTTTATTTGTGCCTTACCAACATTTCAAGTAACATCAGGATACCTGCAGCAGTTTATAAGTTAAAAACCTGCTATTCAATGAAACAACTCAGTTGTCATGATCATTCCTTCATCATTGCTATATTGGTGCACTTCTACCCAAAAAAACACTCATTTAAATACATTTTACACTTTAAACATTTCATGTTAGCCTATTTTGATTTTTTTCTTTTGCTCTATCAACAATTTTAACTTTGCTTGTCATTCCAATACAAGCAAATTTATTCTTCAATGTTTTAGAAGTGGAGTACATTTTAACCCACTTGCAATAGTTGCTTTTTACGTTCCTTTTCTTAATGAACAGCAGAGTCTTAGGTTCTGAGCAACATAGGCTCTGATGAGAGGAGTGTCAGAATCGATTGAGATATTAAGCAAGACCCATCTCACTCCATCTAATTTGCTTTTCTCAGGCAGTATGGAGAGATTCTCAATGTAATATGGCGAGTTCTCGACTGAGGTTCATTAGTGTGTTTTAAATTTGCCACGGCTTACAATCTTACTTCTAGTAAGACCACAGTTAATTTTATCATTGGATAGAGAAGGGAGAAACATAATTCAATCTGAACAATATTTGTTCCTTTCCTTCCAAAGATCGAATGTCGCATGGTGTGAGTTTAAGGCTGGGCTAATCTAAGTTACAACTTGCACAGTGTGTTCACTGCAAGGAATGGAAGCTTTCCGGTGCTATTTCTCAGCTTGTGACATTAAAGACTGATAAAGCAAGGTTTCTAACAGCACTTTGCAAAACAGACAATGAATTATGCTGGATGCTACACAATCGCACCAAAATCTATACTAAATGGATAATTTCAGCAGATTCAAGAGAAAATGTGATAATTGCTTTTGAGGAGGGTGTAAGAAGAATATGTAGTAAAGTTTATTGTCAACTTTGAGTTCACCAGATGGACCGTGACAGTCTTTCATTAGTGTGTGCATTGCTATGTTCTTATGTATACTCACGCAAATAGCTGTTAACAGGTGCTCGGTCTGTGGTGTATCTGCACGAGAGATCATGTATTGACTCGTTGCTTGAGACACTGTGAACCCAGATCGAGTAATGACCAAACTCTCCGTATGAGTCATGGTGACTATTAAAAGAGGAAAAAGTTAAAATTAGTACCTCAAACATGGAAAGCATGGTTATACTTTACAGAATCCAGGGCATTTGCTAAGATGATATTAGGGAGGACTTGGAGTTTAATACAGCTTTAAATCTTACATAGGTATTCCTCTTAAAGATGAAAGTGACACACCTTTGATTGAAATTCTAAAAGCTAGAGCTGAAAGTGCAGAGAAAAGCTCCAACAAAAGTCCCACACCCCAAACATTGACACAACTTTCCCTTTCTAGATGTTAATGGATCTGTCTGCCTTTCTAGAACATGGCATTTTTTCACTTTTGCCTTTTTCTTCACTTTTTTTTTGCAGAATTAGAAGTAAAATTCAGACAGAAAACCTTGGTTTGCACATTTCAAATTGTTAACCCATATCATGAGAAGACATTTCAAAGAGACTTTCAAATGCACAACCTGAAAGAGTGGCAGAAATAGATTCTACCAAAACTTTCCAAGCCAATTGGATGAGTGCTGTACTTACAGACGATTAATTTTAGCAATGTTATCAGAGACAAACATTTGGGGGATAAATCAGATATCGCTTTCAAAGGGTCAATGCACAATGGTCCAACTGGACTCGTTCTGTGTTGTTAGATTATTCTATTATTCCAAAGCAAAAAAATGACAAATCAATCTTAATTTTTATATTACAAATAAGTTTCTGGGAACACTTTTAAAGTGCAAACACAACATTAACAGACAATGAACAAAACAAAACCAAAGAACTGCGGATGCTCGAAATCAGAAACAAAAACAGAAATTGCTGGAAAAACACAACAGGTCTGGCAGCATCTGTGCAGAGAGAATCATACAGCATGGAAACAGACCCTTCGGTCCAACCAGTCCATGCTGACCATAATCCCAAACCAAACTAGCCCCACCTGCCTGTGCTTGGCCCATATCCCTCCAAACATTTCCTATTCATGTACTTGTTTAAATGTCTTTTAAATGTTGTAACTGTGCCCACATCCACCACTTCCTCTGGCAGATCATTCCACACATGAACCACTCTCTGTGTAAAAAAATTACTTCTCATGTCTTTTTTAAAGCTATCTCCTCTAACCTCAAAAAGTGTCTCCTGTCTTGAAATCCCACATTCCAGGGAAAAGACGCCAGCCATTCACCTTATGTCTCCTCCCTCATTATCTTATAAACCTCCACAAGGTCACCCCTCAATCTCCTTCCATTCCTGGCAACATCCTGGTAAATCTCTTCTGAACCCTCAGAGAAACAGAGTTAGCATTTTGGGTTGGTGACCCTTCTTCAGAACTTCTTCATTTACAGACAGTGCATGTAGCAAATGCTCACATATTTTGTCCAAATCATTGCGATTCAATATCCAGTCGGCTTCTGGCTATAAAGATAAGCAAAGCAACCATTTTGCAAAATTTCACAAATCTCAATTAGCTTAGAGATTGGTTAATCATTTTCAGTGTTACTGATTGATGGAGGAATGTTGACAGTACAGCTTCCTGCTTTTTGTCAAAGAGGGCATGAACAGACAGGTAGCATGAAAACAGACTCGTGTCAATCCTTCAGAAATGTAACAGATTTTTAGAAACAATCACCACAAGAACCAAGGGGGGCATGGTGGCTCAGTGATTAGCACTGCTGCCTCACAGCACCAGGGACCCAAGTTTGATTCCACCCTCGAGCAACTGTGTGGAGTTTGCACGTTCTCCCTGTGTCTGCGTGGTTTTCCTCCCACAGTCCAAAGATGTGCAGGTTAGGGTGGATTGCCCATAGTGTTCAGCAATGTGTACATTATGTGGGGTATAGGGGGAATGGATCTGGTTGGAATGCATCGAGGGTCAGTGTGGACTTGTTGAGCCAAACGGCCTATTCCCACACTGTAGGGATTCTATTCTATGAACAAAAGGCAAGGTCAATTGTTCCAGAAGGTCATTAACAAGCTTGAGGCATCCTAGGACATGAATGATACCAGCAGGATTGACTTGAGGAACCCTTCAGGCATCAGAACTAGGCAGAGGTCCTTGTTTTCTGCCTTTCTCCCTGAAACTGCAGAACTGCAAGAAGATGTAATCAGACAAAATAATTGGGGCAGGAATCCATAGGCCCAATTACTTTTTCTCATCCAGATTATCTAAAACTTTCTACTATCAGTGTTAGAATGAAGGTCGCTCTAAGGGTAAACGAGAACAGTTTCAGAGTGATAGAGACCAAGTTATTCTCATTGAACTTTGTATTTAGGAACGGTTCTCAAGGGCTCTTATGGTGCAGTGGTAATGTCCCTACTGCTAAGCCAGGAGGACTGGGTTCAAATCCCACCTGCTTCAGGGGTGTGTAATCACCTCACTGAACAAGCTGATTAGGAAAAAAAAATGAGCAGTTCTCAAGGGATCTTGTGGTGCGGTGGTATTGTCTCTACCTCTGAGCCAGGACATCAGGGCTCCAGAAGTGTGTAACAACATCCCTGAACAGGGTGATTAGATAATATCTAGGAGCTGTCCCCATCCAGTAAGGGGGCATGAGCAAGTTGGAGGGTCTCCTCATGAGCTTGCTCCTGGGCCTGGCTAACAAAGCAAACAACAAGTCTAGGCAGTGGGCTGTGGATGGATTGTAAATCCTGATTACCTGCCTCTCTTCTGTCGCTACATTCATGCCTGAGTGTCCTTGAAAAGGGAGTGTGTGATATCCAACAGCATCCCAGGGGCTTTCAAAAGAAAAGTGGTCACCACAGGGGCTGGGATGTATTATTCAAATTGAGAGATAGTAGGAACTGCCGATGCTGGAGTCTGAGATAACAAGGTGTGCAGCTGGAGGAACACAGCAGGCCAAGCAGCATCAGAGAAGTAAGAAAGCTGATGTTTCGGGTCTGGACCCTTCTTCAGAAAGGGGGGGTCCAGACTCGAAATGTCATCTTTCCTGCTCCTCTGATGCTGCCTGGCCTGCTGTGTTCATCCAGCTCTACACCTTGTTATTTGAATTGATTTAGCTTTATTGTCACATGTACTAACATGAGGACAGTGAAAAGTTTACAAGTCATCACTTAGACACAGGGTACCAATTCTCCACTATCTGCCTTTTGATTTAGACCCCTTCCTTCTTTCCTCCACTTTTCTTGATTTTTGTTATTGTTACACTGCCCCAGGTGGGCAGTGTGAATACCTGTTTAATTGGGTGAGTTTACAAGTTAGTGGTGGTTCTATTTTCAAAAGAAAAACAAAAAAAAAAGAGCTGAGTTCTCCTCCAGCAGCAAGTTGGTTTCTGCCTAGGGAAAGGGTCCAGAAGGGAAATGTGGAAACTGATGTTTGTGCTAAACTAATAGATTCACAATAAAATCTTTGTAAATCTCTGGAAGTCTTTCATTGCTAGTTCAACGTATTAATCTATTTAATATCTACTGAGCAGGCAGACTGGGCTTCAGTTTAAAATCCAAATCAGCCAGTCTACATCTCTGGCAATAAAAGAATTGCACTGTAATATTGACTAAGGCTCTGAACTGAAACTTAACCCCCGTACCATGGGGCAAGAATCTAGAAACTGAGCCCTGCTTGCAGGGTCAAATGATTAAAACAACCAAAGAGTGACTGTCCTGTTTACTGCTTATCCCCACGGGAAATAAAAATATTTAAAAGCTTTTTACAAAAAACAAAAACATCAATGTGAAAATGGTAGCTTTAATGGTGCATTAGATTGATGCAGAGCAAATGGCCAGCAAATTGTATTTTGATGAATGCCATCTGAAGAGTTGAACAATGCAGATCAATGCACGTGACTTTTTAGATTAGAGTTATGCTTTGGACAGTCTCCAAAAAACAATCCTTGCATGCGCCTGGCAGATGTAAACTTTTGCTACCTCAGAGATACCTTATGCTATTTCGTTGGGACTCTGTTCATATATACCTGTAAACTCAGGGGCTGTTGCAGTGCAATTTTTGCTTGCATTCTGTGGTTCAAGCAGTAGCACTCTTGCCTTTAAGCCAGGATAGTGTGGTGTGACCACTTGAGGTCAAA
The DNA here is from genome assembly GCF_021869965.1 of Rhincodon typus. Taxonomy (NCBI): domain Eukaryota; kingdom Metazoa; phylum Chordata; class Chondrichthyes; order Orectolobiformes; family Rhincodontidae; genus Rhincodon; species Rhincodon typus. Next base: position 18,266 of record NW_025967969.1, read on the forward strand.
ATACATAGCTGCCACCCCAAGGTTTGTACTAAGAGACTGCTGCACTGTTGGAGATGCATATGAATTAGGAATTGAAGTACCAGTCTCCTCCACCTTTCAGTACAATCAAGATACACCATATAAAGCTTCCCCAAACTGCTGTTGAGATATTCCTTTGAAGAAGAGCAGAGGAATGTTTCAGGAGTTATATGCAATGATCGTAACGTAGACGGCTGACCATCATACATGCAAAGCAAGGTCTACAGGATAACTTCAGTTGCACTCCATCAAACCACATTGTTTCATTGCCAATCTGAGGGTAGTGCTGCAAATCAGCGTAGGTAGCAAGAGCTATAACCATTTTCACTCATGTGAACAAAGTAAGTTGAGTCACTGAAAGGATGCAGTACATGAGAGGGGCAGCCCCAAAAAAAGGCCAGACTTGCCCAGCTGGAACCATAATTAGTCATCATAACTGGTAACCCATATGGGGAGGTGATGGCCTAGTGGTACTATTACTGGACTGTTAATCCAGAGACGCAGATAATGTTCTGGGGACCTGGGTTTGAATCCTGCCATGGCAGATGGTGGATTTTGAACTCCATAAATATCTGGAATTAAGAATCTAATAATGACTGTGAATCCATTGTTGATTGTTGGGGAAAAACCCATCTGGTTCACTGATGTCTTTTAGGGACGGAAACTGCCATCCTTACCTGGTCTGGCCTACATGTGACTCCAGACCCACAGCAATGTGGTTGACACTGGGCAATAAATGCTGCCTTGCCAGTGATGCCCTCATCCCGTGAATGAATAAAGAAAAAAAAACCAAAGAACTGTACAGTTCTGATCACCACGTTATGGGAAAGACATAATTGCTCCAGAAAGAGCACAGAAGAGATTTATAAAAATGTTAAATAAAAACAGAGGAAGGGTCAATCAACCTGAAATGTTAACTTTCATTTCTCTCCACAGAATGCTGCCAGACCTGTTGAGCTTTTCCAGCAATTTCTATCTCTGTTTCTGATTTACAGCATCCACAGTTCTTTTGGCTTTTATCTGTAAGAATGTTGTCAGGACTGGAAAACTGCAGCTATGAAGTAAGATTGAACAGGCCTGTGTTGTTTTCCCGAGATCACATGAGCTGAGGAATGACTTATTTGAGGTGAACAAAATAATGAGGGGCTTGATTAGAGTGGACAGGGAAAACCTGTTGCCCCCAGTGGAGAGGGTGATCACCAGAAGAGACAGATTTTAAGGTGACTGGGATAAGGATGAAAGGGGACATGGGGAAAAACGTTCTCTGCCACAGCATGTTGGCACTCTGGAATCCGCTGCCCAGTTTGTTGGTTGAGATGGAAACCCTCAAGTTGTTTAAAAGAAACCTGCATCTGTACCTGAAGGGCTGGAACCTGCAAGGCTGTGGACTGGATGCTCAAAACTGGGATTAGAATGGATAGCTAGTTTATACAGTCCAGCACAGTCTTGATGGGCTGAATGACCTCTTTAGGTACAGTTTCCAGATGTATTAAAATGCTCAAACATGTCATAAAGTCATTGAGATGTACAGCACAGAAACAGACCCTTCAGTTCAACTCGTCTATGTCAACCAGATATCCTAAATTAATCTAGTCCCATTTGCCAGCATTTGGTCCAAACCCATCCCTCTAAACCCTTCCCATTCATGTACCCATCCAGATACCTTTTAAATGTAATTGTACCAGCCTCCACCACTTCCTCTGGTAGTTCATTCCGCACACATGCCACCCTCTGTGTGAAAAAGTTACCCTTCAGGTCCTTTCTAAATCTTTCCTCTCAAATCTTTCCACTTAAACCTATGACCTCCAGTTTTGGACTCCCCTACCCCAGGGAAAAGACCTTGATCAACATCCTGCCTCATCAACCCTTATAACAACACAGGCACAGAGGGAGGCCATTCAGCCCCCAAGCTTACAAACATAATAGGAGGAGTAGATTGGCCCTTCAAGCCTCCTCCACCATCTATTTGTGCTTCAAATTCCATATTCCAATCTATCCCTCATAACCCCTGATATCTTTGTCAAACGTCTTAAAAGTTCAATGATTATTTTATTCCACCATTCAATTAGATCATAGTTGATCTGTGTCTCAGCTCCACTTACCCGCGTTGGTTCCGTTACCATTGATACCTTTATCTCTTATCAGTGTCGATTCTGACATTTTCACAGCAACCAATTTGCACAGGTCAATGTCACATTAATGACAATGAGAAACATGATCAGGTAAACTGCTTTTAGTGATTTTACTTGTCGGAAAAACAGGACACTGAAGAGAATTCTCCTCCAAATAGAGTTGGAGCTTTCACTTCTAGTGGTTTAAGAGCTCGATTGAAAGTCATGTTGAGGTTGTGCAGGACATGGGTGAGGCCTCTTCTGGAATACTGTGTCCAGTTCCAGTCGTTCTGTTATAAGAAGCAAATTACTAAGCTGTAGAGGGTTCAGAAGAGATTTACCAGGATGTTGCCTTGTATGGAAGGTTTGTGTTATAAAGAAAGGCTGGATGCGCTGGGGCTTTTTTGCTGGAGCATAGCAGATTGAGGGGCGACTATAGAAATTTATAAAATAGTGAGGCATATAGATAGGGTTAATGGCAGTTGTCTTTTCCCTAGGATGGGGGATTTCAAGTCTAGAGGACACATTTCTAAGGCGAGAGGAGAGAGACTTAAAAAAGACATGAGGGATAAATTTTTTACAGAGGGTGGTTCGTGTGTAGAATGAACTTCCTGAGGAAGTGATGGATGTAGGTACAATTACAACATTTAAAAGACATTTGGGTAAGTACATGAATAGGAAAGGTTTGAAGGGCTATGGGCCAGGAGCAGGCAAGTGGGACTAGTTTAGTTCGGGATTATGGTCAGCATGGACTGGTTGATGGCATTGCTGACATTACAGTGCTCCCTCAGTACTGCACGACACTATCAACCTACATTATGAGCGTAAGTGTCTCCAGTGGGATTTGTACTTGAGACCTACTGACTCAGATACAGGACCACCAGTGATAACCATTTTGAATGTATCTGACTGGCCATCATAGACCATCTACAATACTGAGCTACATTCAGCCTGCTCTATTACCCAAGATTACTTCAACACTGGAATTAAAGTACTGGCAATTAAGGAGGCTATATACTATACAAAAAAAATGTGATTAATCATAACCTGCAATTTATGTTAAAATCAATTAATAATAACCAACCTGCCTTTTTATTTAATTGAAGGGAAGTCCTCCATGTTCAAGCCATTTCTGCTCTGTCAATCTCACTTTCAAAGTTAAATAATGAAACAAGTTTTTATTCCCTTTTTAATAGCCATAAGATTAATGACCATTGAATTATGACTGTAATTTTGAAACAAGGCCTTGATCATTTCCAGTCAACAGCTCTGCTTTGTGTATCTGAAATTTCTTACTGAAGCATGAGGTGTCATGTTTCTTTCCCCAGCCTTCCAACAAACTTGCTTTTAGAATTTCATAAGGATTCTTGATACAATGTGTTGAGAAAGAGTGGGAAAGATAACAGAGGTTGGCAAAGGAAGGGAAATGATTATAGTTGGATGGCATTTTTGTATACTTCAGAACAATTTATATATAATAATGTGTTGTGAATTATTGTTTCAATGGAAACCCATTCTGCACACTGAAAATCACAAACAGTACTGCAAAGAACAATCAGTTTCAGAAGTCAGGCTTTAATATTGATCAGAACATTGGCAAATTTCTGAATATTCTAAATAAAACCTTATTTATATAACTAACTGAATCAACATATAATATCTTTTAATTTTGTCTGATGGGTGTTGAGATCATTCTGTGGATGAGGTTCCACAACTTGGTATGGTTCCAGACCCTCAGATTAATTCACTAGTCTGTTCATGGGTGGCACAGTGGCTCAGTGGTTCGATTCCAGCCTCGGGTGACTGTCTGTGTGGAGTTTGCACATTCTCCCTGTGTCTGTGTGGGTTTCCTCCAGGCGCTCCGGTTTCCTCCCACGGTCCAAAGATGTGCAGGCTAGGTAGACTGGCCATGCTAAATCACCCCGTAGTGTCCAAAAGATGTGCACGCTAGACAGATTAGCCAGGGCAAATGTAGAGTTCCAGGGATAGGATGGAATGCTCTTTGGCAGGTCGATGCGGACTCGATGGGCCAAATGGCCTCTATTTGCACTGTTAAGATTCTATGATTCAGTCCTCTCTCTCTAATGAGAGGGCAGACCTATGATCCAGTAGGACTGTGGTGAGTTTACCTTTTATCTTTATGGTTCTGGGATGGAAGACCTCAAACCACTAGGTTTCCAGGTGAGGAAGTGTGTACTGATTCCTTCTGGTTATTCAGCTATACTCCTCAATGCATCACTATAACTTTCATCTTTAAAAAGAGCATCCCTTCCCTGTTGGATACATTTTTCCCAGACCAGATGAATTCATGTTTTTAAAAGGAACCAATTTATCCAGGCTTTCTTGAATTAACAAAAAAAAAGAGTGAATTTATTAATTACTAAATGCAAGTAGAAACTGTAATGCAACACACACACATACACATAATAATATATTACAATAATAGCTGAGTCCAAAAAGATAAAAATTAAAAATAATATATGTGGATAAATCTCTGAATTGCTCGTGAACAGTGGGTAGTTGAATGTTACAGCCTTGCAGGTCGATGTTACCGGTTGTGTGTTAATAGTTGAACAACCAATTTCAAAATTCATAGCTTCATAAATTGACTGAAGCTCTTTCAACCAGATTCCTTTCAGCAGTGGCTGACCAGCAGCACTCAAAGTGAGTGATAATCTTTTCCCTGTTCATCACCTGCAGTGCAGGTGCATTTAGTGTGCATCCTCACAGCACACTAGATCATATATTAGGATGCCAGGCAACTAACACACATAGACCAGGCTAAACCTCATTTTAACCTTCGTCCCTCTATATTCTTGAAAGGGGAAAACACACTTATGTCTCTTGCTCAGATTGCTGTCGTTTACTTACCTTCATGATAACAGTCTGAGATATTGCCAGGAGTATGTTCAATCTGTGATACATTTCTCCCTTTCCAATTTCTTTAACACCTCATTGGTGTAACATTCCAGAGTCTCTCTTTCCAGGCAGCCACTCAATTTATAGCAGCAATCAACTATTGGTTCTGTACATCTCTTCTTTAAAACATCACATGCACATCTTATCACAGCAGGAAACCCCTGGAATGTGATTTTGATACAAATTTAACAATATCCAATATGTCTAAACTTGGATGATATGTGCTGCTTAGCAATGATGAACAACTGGTCAAAAGTTTGAGAAATATCCTGACCTTTGGTCACATTCTTAGGGATAAGGATGTCAAGGAGTAATCTGTTTGAAGTATAGGTTATGGCACCTTAATCTGGCCCTTTCTCTCCCTGTGCTCACAGTGCTTCCAGTTTTCTGAATAACCCACATTTTGCAGTGCAGGAAAGGAAGATTTCGAATTAGCATCTTTGGGACAGTAGAGGATGTTACCAGAATGTTGCCAGGAATGGAGGGTTTGAGTTGTAAGGAGTGGCTGGATAGGGTAGGACTTTTTTCACTGGAGTTTAGGAGGTAGTTCGGGGTGACCTTATAGAGGTTTATAAAATATTGAGGGGTATAGATAAGGTGAATAACATGTGTCTTTTTCCCTAGAGTGGGGGATTTCAAGACTAGGGGGCATATTTTTAAGTTGAGAGGATAAAGATTAAAAAAGACATGTACACAGTATTTTTTACAGAGGGTGGTTCATGTGTGGAATGAACTTCCAGAGGAAGTAGTGGATGTGGGTACAGTTACGTTTAAAAGACATTTGGATAACTATATGAATAAGAAATGTTTGGAGGGATATGGGCCAAGCGCAGGCAGGTGGGACTAGTTTATTTTGGGATTATGGTTGGCATGGACTGGTTGGACCGAAAGGTCTGTTTCTATATTGTATGGCTCTATGACTCTAAGGGGGCAGCAGTACAGAAAAGAAGGTGTAAAACCTCACACACCGACCATGACCCATGGTCCAGCAAATTCTTCAGTCAGTTAAAGATCTATTCTCAAAACTACTGGTTTAAGGAGCTACAACCTACAATTTAAACCAGTGCAGAGAGTTGACAGGCTAGAAGGGAAGTTATGATTCCTCCTAAGCAGGAACGCTGGACATCAGGGTTCATGTCTTCAAATTTGAGCTAAGTTAATTAAAAGCCCAACAAGAAAAATCTCTTCAAAGGAATGACCCAGAGTGGATTGCAGCACTCATGAAGGGCAGAGGTACCAAATTCATTGTTGTTTTTCGGGAAACTGAAAGCCTTAATTTAAACCTAACACATCTGGCATATTATGAGACAGATTCAGATCAGGTACCTTATGTACTTTAACGTCAATAAAGCAAAATAGAACAGGTGTAAAATGGCATTTGGCCCATTCTTATCAGTATAGCTTAAATCCAAGGAAATGCATTTATCCAAGAGATCACTACATCCAGAGATGCAAGGTTAAACTCATCATTCCCAGAATGGTACCATGCTACAAGTGATAGTGGGTCAGAGAACCCACTGAGATTCCCATTTTACCACCCAAGCTACTTTCAAGCATAGGATGAGAGCATCTGTTGAGAATTAGGTTTACAAAGTCCAGCCATGGCCAGCAAAACAATCCCAGCCCCAGAGCCAATGACTGCCTCCTTTTCCTAAGCTAAACATCCAGTGGCCCTTCTTAAAATATG